>NW_026864995.1:0-27058 GCF_026571515.1 Ruditapes philippinarum
CATAATAATTAGATTTTCAAAGTTATAAAATATGTCCATTTAGATTCTCCACCATGTTATGTTTATGTATTCTTGAAAAATTGGCTCATTTACTGTACAACAAACATTTTTAAAGTTTCATTGATCTTTATTTTCATTTCCATCATGGCTACACTTGATTAACACTTTCTTACACAAAAACAATGTTCCAAAAATCATAGTTACATTTAATCGAACTAAAGGTGTGACAACAGACTCTACCCACTACATCCAGGAATATAACAAAACTCAATAAAACAATTAATATACTCTACCAAAGAGAAAACAGGACCCTCAGAAATTCCGAAAATGATTTTCAAGACGGTAGAAAAAAGATCAGGGGATCAGAACCGTTTGGGTTTTTTCAAGCACACACGTTTATAAAAGTACTGGCACTAAATGTTATTCTCACAAAGATATATAAATTGTATTTATCAATATAAATAACAATAAAACAACAGTTTCTTATTTCTATTTTGTATTATCATAATTCTAAATTAATCGGGGAGCTAAACTTAAGGACAGATATTTGTTTGCATTGATAACTGTCCGTTTCTTAAAAAGGGCGACAACCAAGATTAGCGGTTAATATTATACGGCATATGTACTTGGTCGCTGAAATCCATAATGTCACTATAACAAGAGCGCATGACTCTTTTGGAAAATAGGCCAAATCGGCGTCGATTTGTTTGTTTTGTTTTTGTTGTATAATGTATTGCACATTGGTAAAAACGGGCTATAACAAGAGCGCGTGACTTTGTTAACGCATGGTGTTGATTCCGTTAAAATGTGGGCAAAAAGGGGAAAAGAGCCGATTTTATGCTATAATGAATCTTAATAAATGATACAGAGTTATATTTTGAAGTTTATGGTAATCTCTGGAAGAAGTACATAATTGATTTGAATTAAAAACTAATTGATAAAACATTATGAACTGCGTCGTATTAACAAAACTTTTGGCCCGCTTTGAGTTGCAAGTTCGCTGAAACTTTGATTTAGAAAACAGTTGTGCTAGAAACATATACCAAATAAAGTAAAAAAAATGTGGATCGTGTTGATACATATATCTGGTTTTCAGTCATTTACAACAAAGAAAGAAATACAAAGAAATATACTTATTCAGTTCAAGATGGTGGCGTTTGTTTATAAATTGTAGGATACGACGCAGTTTTGATTCGCACAGATTGTTTACCATGTAGGATATGAGGTAATTTTCATCAGACCTTGTTATTTGTACTTTGTGCTCATTAGAAAGAAGGGCAGTACTAAAAAATGGAACGTTAGACGGAGGTTATGAAGCATGCATTTTTTAGACGAGACGTCAAAAGACAAATTTTAAATGCAGGTAATATATCCTTGTAGCGCTTAAAAAGTATTTTAGGAATACTGAAACCACCAAAATAGGAACATATCAGATTGAAACTAAAAATACCACAAACACAGTAAATTGCCGTGCCGAACGGTCTACAAATATCGGAAATATAACATCTCCGATTATATGTACGGGCGTGCATTTTCATTACAAAATTATATGCAAATTCTTGAACAAGACTGCAATCTGTGGGCTAGTAATAGCAGCGTGCGCTTCCTTTTTCATGCTGGATAGACAAATTGAAGCAAAGTAAACAAGAGGGACATGATAAACCTTACTACTCACCGGCATACGACTGAGTTTAGGAAAGTTATTGATTACCTGATTAATATGTGCAAGACTAAGGCTACGTACTATTATTCGATATTATGTTACAGACATGTACCTTAACATTACTTGATTCCATCCCCTTTCTATTATTTTGCCATTTGAATTTGGATAATATATGACTATCATTATTTTTAAATTATCATGATATAAAGAGTAGGTATTGCAGTCATGCTTACTAGCAAATCAGTATAAGTTTGGGAATATTTCAATGTGTTTTTATCTATAATTGTATATTAATTACTCACAATAGTTTGTACGAAGAATAGCTAGAATCAGTGACAAGAAACGTTTTATTACTGTTAGCTAATCAAAATCATTGTTTGATTCACTGCGAAACGATGCATCAGTAGTATAAATAGAGCGTATGCAGTGCCAAATAATAAACCAGCCCACATATCTCAATTAGTAAGAGACTTGTAATCCCGACATTGCTTGCCAACAAAAACTATTTATCAATCTTTCGGATGAGACTTTCAATCGAGGTTCGTGTATGAGTGCTTAAACACTTGGCACGCTAAAGAACCAGTAGAAGCTTCTGGAATCGGGGCATTTTCATGTATCTGTATCTTGCAATATCCTTCAAAATCTAAATGACTAATATTCTTCTTGAGGACTCGCCCATATGGGCAACCGGTGGCGAGTATAAAACGCACGCAAAAAAGAATCAGTTCGGTTCCGTCCGTTAGAAAGATGCTGGCAGTATTATATTTACTTATACGCAGAAATCTCAGATTGGTGGTGTTCAAGATACCTTGCTGTTTCTGTGAAACGTTTAAAAAAGGAAGTTTGAGTGATGTATTTAAATTAGTCTAAAAATATCTGTGTATAGGAGGGAACAGCTTATGTATGGTTGCTGATTTCTGCCATTTCGTGTCTTCGCCTCTCAAAAGTCGAAAGCGAATACACGAAATGGCAAAAATTAGCCACTATACTTATGTCCTTGTTAGAGACGGGTCTATGTAATGACAGTAACCTTTACTTGTACACATCAATTCCAGATATCTGTAAATATTTCACTTCAGTAAGGCCCCTCGGCCTAAAGAAATCTCGGATATTTTGTTCTACGGACGCTACATTTATAAGGCAAATTATAAATGAAGAACTATTTGTTAAAGATGTTTTAAGAATTATATTTTGTATAGAAATATAGGATAACGAATTGTTGCAATATTAAAGTTATATAGGATAGGTTAAGTTATACATAGATTTAAAGTTAACAATAGATTTTGAGAAAATAAATTGTTTCTTGGAATATATTTTTTTGAATGAGTTTAGAAATACGATTAAGAAGATTAAGATTTTTGTTTTACATTATGTTTGTAAGTGAGTATCTTATCATAATAATCTTGAGAAAGTGTGATCCTCGAAAGCATTTGTCACAACAAATCCCGTATATTCGTATTCCAGAAACGATTGCTGATTATTTCCAAGTAAATGCAAAAAACAATAATATTCATTTTAAAGTATCATTCCTACAATACTGGTGTTCGATTTATTACCGAGCAGTTTTATTTTGCAGGTGCTACAACATACAAATGAAATAATACTGTTTAATGTAAATACCGGTATATTTTCTTTCTCTCGGGATACCTATCCGTACTAATTTGAAATTCTCATATTGAAAATTATCTTGGGATTTCAGTCTTCAATTCTGTTATAGTTTTGGTCTTTCGGGATCATTGATTCCAGCAAATGTGAATGTTGAAAATGGAGAATCGCTTAAACCGGTGCTACGAGGTGTGAGGGATCTTGAACTTCTTCATTAAATTCTTCATGACTCAATCAAACCGAGTCTCAATCAGACATTTTGTTGTCATTAATGCTCCCGATAAGCATAAGTCTATCACTACATACGGATACTTCTAGTAAAATAAAGTATGATAAACATGATAACAAGGAAAGACGGCGCTCAATAAACGCAACCCCCACAGTAACAAGAACCAGCGACAAGGAGCCCAGTAGGACCCTAAACAAAAACAGGATATGGCGCAAGGGAGAGCACGGACGGGCTAATCACTTCAATGTTACATAAGAAATAATAGTAACCGACAAGGAAATCAAAATTAAAGAAAATGAATAAATATTACATTAATAGGCCCACTAAGGCTTGCTTGCATTAAAAGTCTTTACAAATAGATACAACACCTATTAACCTACCTCAATCTTGTACCACGTAACAGTTATGTCATTCGTTGGGAAAACACATCCTGTAATGACCTTTACTTGGCCATTTGTATTAGCTCCAGGTTCCTCTGCTGTAATACTAGTTTGGTCAAAGTCTGAAATTGTTAAGAAAAAATATCTTTGACATAATCAAACTTGGCACAATAGAAACAAGAATAATTAAAAAGACCGAAAAGGAAGATCAGTTTTGCAATGCTGTTTTTATTTTAGAATTATATGCTTAAATATGTAATTGATTTAAGGGTGGCTCTGAAATTTCTTTTAAAAAAAGCTAAGAAAGCTGCATCTATAAAACAAAAGACAAAAGGCTTTTGTAAAACAAAAATTTATAATAGAGTTAATTTTACAAACAATATGAATATATGCCTATTTTATATTTTTGTTTATTTCTCGACAAAATATGCAATATTATTCTTCTTTGATGGCTAATAAACAGTCACAATACCTGCTATCGAGGTTGTGGTAGAAACTTCTTCGCCTGTGCTTAGGTCTCTGCAACTATATGTTGCACAATCTGTGTATGAGTATGGGCTGACTTCCGAGTAAAATTCATTACTAGAAACAGATGACGTGTATTCTAAGGAAGGCGGGAAGCAATCGTCTACAGTCCCTGAACATGTAGTAACAATTTGCGAGTTGCGTCGCCATTCAACACCATTTTTTGTTGGATTTGTGCAGGTGCATGTCATAGAAGATTGATATTTAGGCACACCAGGAACACAACTTAAACTTATACCTGTAATAAATACGTATATTTGAGTCAATAGTATTTCAATAAACCTGAAGTCAATGACTCTATTATTCTTCAGAATGTATAATGAGTCATTAAAGAAATGATCTCATTTTTAAAGATTGAAGATGTTAATTTACATTTAATATCTATATTTCTATATACTATAACAGAGTTTGGGGGTTTTTTTATTACCATGATAGCAAAATCTACGTCAGTATTCAATTTCAGCCGCTATCCGGCATTATTTTTAAAAAATGAATGAGCGCAAGTGCAAAATTACGTAAACAACACTTAGTGAATTACAAGATTGCTAAGTGCTGTTAATGAGTTAATAGAACTGTAGGCACTGCAGACAAAAATTAGATTAAGATGACATAATCATGCGAAATCAACAATTTGAAAGCTTAACATTGAGGATCTTAAAACCGGAGACAAAAATTCAAGAAACTGTGCCAGAGTCAGGTGACCAACAGAAAATCATAATATTAATTCAGATAGGCAGAAGACATGTAGTCGTAAAGACAGCCAAAGAATTTATCAAGAAAAAATCTAGATTTTGGTCTGCATCTCTAGATTAAATAATTAAACTTTAAAGAGTATGTGAAACCAATGTAGAACTAGAGTCGTCAACAATACAGGGACATATCTAGATCCGGGGCCTAGGGCATATACATGTAGTAGATTTGTGATCAGATATATTCAGCCAACCAGCCTGGCAAGAACAACTAGGCACTCTCACAAATAAATAAAGAAAAGAACATAAACAACAATATATATTTTTTTCAAATCTTTATATTGTGGTGTCATACATTTTGTATTTGTTTTCTAAGAATATCGAAAGATTTCAGCTAATTTGACTTGAATCGTATGACACATATTTGTTTACATTGACAACTGTCCGGACCAAGATAGGCGCCAATGTCTTAAAGCCGTAGTGTACTGAAGACCCACCATAGGTATACTTTAAAGACGTATATACAATAATTGCAGATGGCGAGTAGCAAGAATTAACATCTTGATAACTGGTAGATCATATCTTGTTATTTGAAGAAAATTATGATAACAAATTATGGTTAGGTGACCCAACAACTTACCGTGTGCAAAGTGGAAAACAGCTATTGATATCAGTAATCTAAAAATCATGGCGAGTCTGAAAATAATATAAAGCTGATAAAATAAGATTACAGCGTCAATGATCGGTCCTCTTGTTGTTAGTATATACTACTCAACTTTTGCTAAGCACCATATATTTGAGTGTGAATATGTTTTGGAATCATTTTATTAAAGCCATGCGAAAGGTTTTAAATGTTGATATCCTGTCTTATCAATTCAGTTGAAACACTAATTTAACCCTATAAATGAGTTTTACACTGTTTTGTGCTAGAAAAGAGGATGGCCCCCTCTTTGAAGATTTCAGATCATGCAGCGTGTTTTCCAAATTTGTTAAATTGGATTTTTTTCACTTTTAGACTAAAAACCGTTTGTGTGACCCGTCACTATCAATGACAGCTTAGTGGTGCCTTCTCATGCTACCTTTTAGATTTATGATCGTTCTAATGGGAATGGCTACCCATTCTATGACCAGCATGCCTCCAAGCTCCTGTTTGTTTTTTGGTAGCATCTGACGAGCTGAAATTCTAACCTGCAGCTCATTCTACATGTTGTCTATTGGATTTAAGTCAGGTGAGCGAGTTGGCAAGTTCATGCGCTCAATAGACTCCCTCTCCCGGTAGTCTTGGAACTACCTGGCCCTATGGGGGCTAGCATTATCGTCCATTAGAATGAACTGATCGCTGACTGCTCCTGCATACAACTTACCCTGGTTGTCTAAGATTTTGACTATGTATCGCTGACAACCCGGTCGGTTCGTTCATCCCAGCTGATGCCTCTCCACACCATAACTGACCCACCTCCGTAGCGGTAATTCACAGCAATTTTGCAGCCTGAAACCTTTCACCTCTTCTTCTCCAGACACTTATCTGTGAAGTCTAGGCTCGGACTCATCAGTGAACAGAACGTGTTGCATGGTCTAACGTGTATGTTCCACGGTCAATTCCAACGGGCCTGGCGATGTTGTCGCGTCAAGGGGATACGTATGCAAGGTCTTCTTAACCGCTAATTACCTTCATACAGCTTTCTACGTACCGTCTGCGTGGTAACACGTACCCCGCAGCATTAGCAATGTCATTTCGAAGAGAAGTTGTTGTCAAAAACCTTTTACGACGTGCCTGAACGACCAAGAACCGATCCTGAGCTGGTTGTGTGACCCTTTTGTCGACCTCAAGAATACCTCCTAGCGGGTGTACCATGTAGCCGGTATCTCTCCCAGGATCTGGTGATGACGATGTGATGTATACCAAGCGCCGCACCAACCTGGCTGAAGGTGGCCCCTGCTGCACCATCCCTACAACCCTCTTTCACTCTGCTTCTATAAAATGCCGCCCAATGTTTGCATTTGACATATCGAAAGTAAGGATGTAAGAAATGTAAGCCACTGAATGACAATAAGCCGGTTATGTCGCCGTATAACAAAAGACATGTGATTGTACACCCCATCAAAAACATGAAAATATTAGAATGCATGCTTTCCATGCTACCTGGACGAGCTGTAACGGATTAGTCAACTCGGATTCATGTCAGGGGTCTCAAATCATATCTCAAAACCTTGCTGAAAATCAATTTTCAAAAATTGGAAAGAAATCTATCTGTTTTATACTTGTGATAATATAAAAATTACCTTATGGTGCTTCGTTGAGTAGTATATGTAAATGACAAGTCAGCTGTAGTCAAAAATAAATTGTTATTATATGCAGTTGACTATGGAATTATGGTTCCAGGTAAATGTAAGTCTGATGTTGAACATGCCCTAGACGAAGATTTGCTACTTGTTAGTCCGTGGCCGGTAGATACACGTAATAAGTTATCACTACATTTTGGCAAGACTGTGTCGATCTTATTTTAGTCTAAAAATAGACTAAGGTTTATTTATCCCTTAATACTGCGCATAGTTTTGTATAAACTGTAATGTCAAAAAAAAAATGTAAGAAATTCAAGTTTTTGCATAAATAAAGGGTTTATTGTCATCTTGTGCTATGAAAATTATCATTATTGTTTGATTAGCCCTAAAAAATTAAAAAATAAAACAAAATGTATCAATCAGGAAAGTTTTCATCCAGTCATTTTAATATTTAATTTACCAGACTATTATTTTGATTAAATGAGGGGTTCTTGTAATCCATGGTGAAATTGAAATACAACTAATACTAGTTAAAACAAAACAATACCTTTATATGTCGGCCAATGGAAAGCAATTTTAACTATTTCATCTGTAAATAAGTATAAAAAATGTGATTTTGGTTTCCTTACTGAATGCAAAATGTTTAACCTAAATTTAAGATAGTTTGTGCCCATTTAAACCACATTTACGACGCTTGTGATTATTAAACATCAGCAACGTCAGTACCACCGTGTTCTTTTATATCACATACGTAACCTTTGATTGAATCATGCTATTCCTGATTTACAGTAATGTCTGTGATAACTCATTCTGTTAATCAATACATATCAATAATAATAAGTTTTGTCATTGTTATGTTGTAAACATAAATATATGTAGACGTTTCATGCATTTCTCTTAAAAGCCGTGATTGTGTCAACAAGATACAGTTTACGAGCAGGTAAAAACGTCCGGCATGTTTTATCGTAATCAGACATACGTGAAATATGATAATTTTCATAGCACAAGATGAATATAAATCCTATATTCATAGAACAAAATCTTGAATTTTCTTACATTTTTCTCTTTTTTGACATCACAGTTTGAAAGACTTGCCCTTAAAGATCATGTTACTCAATTTGTTATGGTTTTATATCATAAATATAATGCTCAAATGAAGGTGTATCAATAGTGTTAGCTCCAAAAAGCATTATTTGTAAAAGATATATCCTAATTTACATTTCATGTTTATAAAGAGAGGTCATTAGAAATTTATTTTCTATGAAGTATAAGCCAAATTTTTCAATAAGAAATGAATGTATATATTTTAATGATTAGATATAATGTGTAAAAATATTTGCAGTACAAATTCTTCGGTTTTCGAATATTGGCTTAATTAAGCAGAAGTCCGGCAACACGCCAGTGACGATAAAGAAATTATGATTCACTGCATTGAAATAAAAACGGAAGTTTGCTTCACTGCAGTGAAAAACGGAAAATGAAAATGCGAATTTTATTTCATCAAAATTTCTCAATATTTTATTTATAAGTATAAAATAAATATTTATTTCTCCTATATATCAGCAGTATAAACCTTTATATCGAAGATTTTTTGTTACGAAAAAAATATAATTACATGTACATACAAATGTAAGATGATTGATATGATAGCTTGGTGTTGAAATCTTAATGGTCAAAGTTTAATAAATAATTTCAAAGGAGTTTAAACGGTTTACGTTCGGTCCCTTCTTCAGTGTTTAAGCCAAACATTTAGGAATTTATGTACAAAAAATATTCAAAGGAAAACGATATGTTCACAAATGAATGAAAAAGCATCTTACCATTTGTTGAAGAGGACACAAAGCAGAAAAGTGCGATCCTTTTATGTCTTCATAACTTTACCGCATACATAATAAATCCTTATTGTCCTTTATCATTTATATATTTTATTCAACGCGTTTTGTTTATGAAAATCAATATTTTAACAATAGACGAACGCTGATATAATGTTAACTTAATCAAGCTATGTTGTTGATTAAGATAGAGTTTAATCTCATTCGTCAATATGTAATATCGCCCTGTGAATTATAATTTTTATCTTCATACGTAAATTAAATAAACCATATGATCTTTGCGTGAGCCTAAGGACCAAATACTTTTGGCAATCATAGGTCTGTGTCATTACTAATCGGATTGTTATTGTTATTCAAGGGTGGTTTACGTTACATCTAATTATCGCACGGTTTAGAAGTTTACCTTTGTTCTTACTAACCAATTATACTCAGTACACTTCAATGAGCATTTGAAAACTGTATTGATATATAGTAGTAACATTTTTTTTTATTGATTCATATAGGAAGAAAACTCGACTGCTATATAGCGGTTGAGTTTTTTTCGCACCTTATATATATCAATGTAGTTTTTTCACAGAAGCTCCAATGGGGCAGTGGTATCGAACATTCCCAGTAGACAAAATAGAATCAATTAAATAAATACAATGAAAAATATAAACAAAGATAATTAATGAAATGAAATTTACTCTCATTTATTCAAAAGGTACGTCCGCTGAATGAATTGTTTCAACTGAAAAAAGCCCTTTAATCTTGAATCAATATTGGTAACAGTTTACAATCCGCCTCTAACATTGGATGTCTTTTGTATATCTTTTTTTGCAGCAGCGAAAACAACTTGAAAAAACTGCCTTTTAAAACACGAGACTTGTCTTACATGCGGTGCGGGTGTAACACCGTTTTTCTAGCACCGGTGTAAACATTTGATAATCGTGATTGATATGAAAGAGACTAAATACTGTCAAAATATGTTATAGTATAGAAGGCCCTCAATTATGAACCTAATCACAATTGCCTACTTATCAATGCATCTTTCTCGGAAAGAAATTATATAACAATTACAACGGCCAGGAATGATACCGCACTGTAATAAATACTAATGATTATTGTTAACGGCATTGTCGTACATTTTGGTTGTCCTTTGACATCTTAATGATCATTTCCGCTTAAACGAATATCAATATAATGGTGATGATGATAATGATGATGTTGATGATGGATGATAATGATCATGATAATGATGGATGAGGAGGAGGAGGAGCAGGATGAGAATGATGTGGATGACTAAATTGACAATGAACACGACTAGACCGATGACAACGATTATGGCGACGATGACCATGATGATGATGATGATGATGATGATGTTGATGATGATGATGATGATGATGATGATGTTCTTGTTGTTGATGATGATGATGTTGATGATGATGACGATTATAATATTGTTTATTTGAAAATACTCATACTTTTTGCTTGTTTTATGTTAAGAAAATAAACTTCCTGTGTAACCAAACATCGTTTGATGGTTTTGATAATAAAACTATTCTTCCTTGTTCTTAATTATCATGAGTACGGAATTTGTGAGACATTTGACAACAAAATGGCAGAAAAAAGATTTAATAGAAGTTTATTAGTGATACAGTTAATGCGAGCATGTGAGTAAATTTGATTTTATATAATAAATGCACGATTCAAATTTGTACATATTTAACAATATTTAGGTCACCTTTTCTTTCTTAAAGGGTATCAATTTACTTATTTAACAAGTGTTATCTGATGTTTTTATCTATCATTGAAGGTTTTTTTTCACACACCAAGTTGTAAATACAATAAAATAAAAAAATATTGTTGAAAATATCAATTTGAAAAAATTGCTAATTTGATTTGAATTTTAAAAAAAAAATCAATAAAAAGGTAAATTAATTTTATATCAAATACAATCACAGTAATAGGTTAATTATTCTATTCGTATTGTATATCATTTGAAGTAATTTTTAAATATGATTAAGGTAAAAAGGTGTTGTCATTTATATGTATAATTATATAAGTAAATATATTCATGATCAATGGTTCCTGTATTGCCGACTCCAGTGATGAGAAGCCCAATATTATCCTTGTATAATTCAGACACGTGCTAAGATGTTACTCTAAATACTGCAGACCTTAAATAAGCTAGATATTCTTTTAAAATCTTGAAATTAAATATGAACAACATATTCATGAAGCAAAACCAGCGATAGGCATGTAAGACCACTTAGGCAAACCAACACCAAATGATAAAAGCTAAGTAGAACGGTGCACATTGACGATAACGTTTATCCAAATACACGGGGAAGGAAGTGTTACACGAGGGATCGAGTTCTTATGATAACTTGTCAAGGAGTTCTTGTGATAACTGTCACGGAGTTCGTCAGAAAACTATTGTATATACTGCAAAAACGCTCCTCAAAAATGGTATTTTTCATGTTTAAAAAGTGAGTTTTAGGTGCTAAATTAAACTTTAATGATTAAGCATGCCTTACATATTGTATTATGTGTCAAAAACTAATTCATAGTCCATTTTTCATCTTTTCATCGCCTCTTGCTTAAAGTCTGGAAGTTTTGAGTAAAATTTTCAAATTAATTGACAGTTTGCAAGTATTGATCTGTTTATTTCAAGTCTTCATCATTGCCATACATGATTACCTAATGATAATACAAAATTAAAAACATAAAGCCCCGGCTAAAAGAATTATACGCGTTTTTTCAAATATCCCGGAGTTCTTGTGATGCCTAAAAATATGTCCTGGAGTTCTTATGGTAACTTTTGTTACTGCCAATGTGTTTCTTGCGCTAAATCACGGCACGTTTTAGCTTTTTTTATTATTCAATAAGGTTGTAAATACTTATGAAATATAATACGCTCATTCTTTGTACAAAAATGTGGATAAAATGTTGGTCTTGAGTGTTTGCAAAGAATAAACAGGTGATAGGCTGTCATCTACAGTAACGGCAGAATCATGGCCTAAACCACAAAACAAAATGCCTCAAAACTTACATTGTTCCCAACCATCTTCCTTAAGCAGATAATATATAGTTGTGCGTCGCTTATCTAAGGGCTAGAGTATTTGTTTCATTTCATACCAAAACAAGCAAGTACATGTATAAAACCAGGATAATTTTTTCAAACCTATGTTTCCAAAAAGTACGACAATATGATAAAAACTCAACTGCGGTTGACACTAAAAATACCGATCTCTCGAACAAATTTGCAAGTCCCTCCGGATTCGAGCGAAATAAAGTTTGACTAAAATATATTTTGCTTATCAAAATTAACAGAGTTTCCTCCAATAAGATTACATAGGGGAAATACCCATCAAACATCGGCAGGAAAATATACATAAAGACACCATACTTGAGCGCATTTTATCATGAAAGTCAATGCTCTACATCAATCCTTTTTCAAGTCTACGAAATCTGCGTCAGCAAAAATACGATATAAAAGAAACGGGGATAAGATATCCCAGTTATATCTCTTTAACTAAAATTATATATCCTCATTCTTGTGAAAAAAAAATGAGCGTACTACATTTCATAATAATTTACAACCTTATTGAATAATAAAAAAACGTGCCGTGATTTAGCGCAAGATACACATTGGCAGTAACAACATGAACAAAAGTTATCATAAGAACTCCAGGACATATTTTGAGATATCTCAAGAACTCCGGGACATTTGAAAAATCGGGTATAAATTTGTAAGCCGGGGCTTTATGTTTGCAATTTTGCATTATAATTAGGTAATTATGTATGGCAAGGATGAAGAGTTGAAATAAACAGGTAAATACTTGCATATTGGCAAATAATTTAGAAATTTTACTCAAACTACCAGAATTTATGCAAGAGACGATGAAAAATGGACTATGAATTAGTTTTTGACACATAATACAATATGTAAGGAAGGATTAATCATTAAAATTTAATTTAGCACCTGAAACTCACTTTTTAAACATGAAAATTACCATTTTTGAGGAGTGTTTTTGCATTATATACAATAGTTTTCTGACGAACTCCGTGACAGTTATCACAAGAACTCCTTGACAAGTTATCATTAGACCTCCATCCATCGTGTAACACTCCATTCCCCCCCCCCCCGTGAAATATTTTTGTACGTTATTAATAATTTCATTGTCTTAGAAGGGAATATGTTTTTTCATTCTTCTTATTTCAAATGATAAATTTACAGTTTAGCATGCACATATATTCCAGTTACATACAAACACATCATCGAGAATAAAATGTTCAAAAAATTGCACAAAAATTGGCTATTTAATAGTTTCAATATTATCACAAAACATATTTTAACGGTAATTAACATAATGCTCGTACATATACTATAATAAGTATATTACTGTGTTTATATGACTCGTGGTGTTAATTCGAACTTTGATTGTGTCTGCATGGCTTTATACACATAGATCTACATCAAACTTAAATATGACGAAAATTTAATGATATAATTATACAATATTTAAATGAACTCCACGGAATTGTTTGACATAATTAACATGATATTTTCTCTGAGAATGGGTATCATTTGATAAATGTCTGGACCAATAATATGTATACAAT
Source organism: Ruditapes philippinarum (assembly GCF_026571515.1). NCBI lineage: Eukaryota > Metazoa > Mollusca > Bivalvia > Venerida > Veneridae > Ruditapes > Ruditapes philippinarum. The sequence goes on from NW_026864995.1 coordinate 13,818, forward strand.
TTCAGATCATTAGCTCACTTCGGTTTTCCGAGAAAAAAAGTACATTGCGCGAAATGTCGCAGAAATAAAAACGCTTTTAAGTCAAAACAGACTAAATATTGCACAAAGATGATTTTAGATTTAATCCTGAATGTATTTCATTTTACATTTGCAATACCATTTGAGTAAGTAATAATTCAAAGTTTTATGTTTTTGGTTCTCAGTAGAGTTGCTTTGAATGACGTCAAACGACTCTTCTTTTATAAAATCAAACAATGTGAATCTGCATATAGGTGACATATTCACGTAATTTTGATCGTTTCAGGTTATTGTTTTGTCAATGGTAGTGTCACGTTATCACCATCTCCTGCTGTAGCCGACCAGGGGGAATCCTTTACATTTACATGTACATACAATGGTAATAATACCGTAGTTGGATTTATGTGGTTATTGAATGGAAACACGCTCGCTATTGTAATGATACCAGCATGTACAACATTTAACCCACCTGGACCTCCTGATGCCACACGTTATGAATACGCCTGTCCTTCTAGCAGACATTCATCATTTACTATTAAACACTATGTCAATAGAACCAACGGTGATACATGGCAATGTGCGGTTGCGGCTCCAGGATATATATTCAGCAATAATGTGACAATAATTGAGCGAGGTAACTTTTTATTGTTCTAATTATTAAGGAAATTATTTCAGCCAATGTGAGCATTGAGCTAAATGAATTAAGTATCGTGAAAGCCTTAACAAACTTCATTTTAGTATTTCATTAATCCACCAAAGTGATGTCCTGAAACGGTATACATAACTGTTAAATATTATAATTTATTCGTGTATAACTTATTCATAGATAATTCGTATTTAGCCATAATCTAAATATTATAACCTGTTACATTAATCTGTTATTGTCTACCATCATGTCACAATCAACTTAGTTTTGTTCCTAACATGCCATTTATGATATGGTGGGTAATATAGGAATCAGTATTTGAGTCTATACTTTAAGGTGACATATCCATTACAGTTGATGTAACTAGTATAAGCTTACAGTCACCATACGGGCCCATAATAGAGAACTTTGCAACAAATTTAACATGTGAGACATCCACAGGACAGCCTGCAGCAAATATAACGTGGTATAAAAAGTCTAGAAGTGGTAAAATACTGGTCTTAACAAATAACGTCTCATTTACCACAGTGGTTGTAGGTCAGCTAGAAAAGTCAACCAGTGCTATATCATATATACCATTAAGGACAGATAATGGTTCTCATATTTATTGTAATGCTGTTAACAATCCTCGTAGTTCACCACTTCAGTCAGATTCATTTGAGCTAAATATCCTTTGTAAGTATGAATTTTATTTTCTGTGTTTTTGTCATAAAGTTAAGAATTATAAGACAATTATTTAGAAAACAAAACAGGTTATTAGGGAGTTTGGTATTGCTTATATATTTTTATGGAAATTTGTTATCACAAGGCAGATATTTCTAATAATTATATCAACCTTTTGTCTAAAGAACATTATTCGATGTTGTTCAAGTTGTAAACTTTTGAAGCTTAACATACGATTTCATTAAAGATTTGATAAGATATTTAAGCTACTGCTTTGTTTGTTTTGTTGTAAATAGAACCGAATGGGACTGCTAATTCCTTGCAAATTTGAATGTTTCTAGGATGATTCTGCAGACGAAAAAGATGACGAATTCTTTCTGTCATCCCTCAATTACAAATACATTTGTTGTTGAGTAATTTGATAACTATAATGGATATTTGTATTGTGAATTCAATAATTGAAATAACAATAAGATTATAAAATACTATTAGTTTAGCTATATATAATTATATTATTATAAATTTCTATTACTTTAGTTATCACATAATTATTTAAGTCAATACTCAAATACATAAATTTATTGTGATACAATTCATAATTTACAGATTCTCCAGATGGCCCTCCAGTTATACAAGGCTTTACTAACGGCAGTACATACAAAGTGATAGAAAATAATCAAGGCTCGCTGTCATGTTATATCGGGGAAAGCAATCCTGAAGCAACTTTAATGTGGAATTGCTTCGATAACGGGTCATTAACAACAACAAGTGAAGCGAATACCACAAAGACAGTAACCTGGAATGCAACACGAGGTTTAGATTCTTACTGTGCGTGTCAATCTTCACATCCGTTAGCTGAGAATCAGACAGTTTACATAACTGTACAGGTTTTATGTACGTTTCATATGTTATTTTTTAATCGCCCACACCTAATTGACAAATGCACATCTGTCAGGTGACGTTCGCAAAGAGCCCACAAAAATTTTGATTACATCATTCACTTAACTGCTTAAATGTGAATCTTTTATGTTGTTGTTGTTTTTAATTCTAAACAGAAAAAAATGTAGCACAATATCTAACTGGTCTAAATGAGAAATCTACTTTATCCTTAATTTTTATTTATTCTACGTAAGTAAGGAAACTTTTTACATCGTATTAAAGTCGGGTTTTTGTGGGTTTCTTTTTAATTTAAGATATGTTCCGGAAGAAGGAAAGCAATCTATTCAAATGCTTCAAACCTCAAATATTTAATAATTTAATGATGGTAATTCTTTTCGTAATTCGTAAACAGTGTTTATTTACAACGTAAATTCGTCCGTTTAATTGATTTAATTGAGCCTATACAATATCTTGAATATAACTTTGAATTAAAATTATTTTAAAAGTGATATAGTAATATGAATTGTCAGACGATACAGATATATTTTATCATTTTATGTTTGGTAAGCTAAAACTGAATTGCTTGTAACGTAACTGACCATGCTTACGATGACGAGCATTTACTGCTACTCATTTAAATTTATGAAACTTCAACATAAAATCAAATGTCCTGCAGATCTTCCAAAGATTAAAGACTGCAAGCTTCGTTACAACGCTTCTTCCACTAGTGTAGCTGTTAATAGCACTATTGATATAAAAGAAAACAGCTCATTTACATTAACGTGTGAAGTTGATGGTAAGCCAGCGGCAACGACGTCTTGGTCTGGACGTGTTTCTTCAACCTCCAACATACTAGTTGTAGATGAAATAAAAAGACAACAAAGTGGAACATATACAATATTTGCAACCAACAGAATGGAACCAACTTTTGGAGGGCCAACAACTGGGAATGATACAAAAAGCTTCAATTTTAATTTATTATGTACTAAATGTTTAACAATTGTATTTTATTTCTATGCAATAGTAATTAGAATTGTGGTATTTTTTTCCATATTATATATTGTAATAGAATCCAAATATTTTTTATCATAATGATAAAACTAATTTTTGAAATCATATTATATCTTTGATGTAAGTTGTTAATTATTTATCTAATAGTCTGTAATATATTTAGGCATTTTGATACGTGCAGTGACATTTCTAATATAGCTGTTCATGTTTTTTTTGTTTGTTTTTTTGTTGTTTTTTTATGTCAATTTTCACACAAATATTCATTATACCTATAGATGCCCCAACGGTACGAATGACCGATAAAGACATTGTTGAGGGAGCTAATCTGACCTTACCTTGTCCTGTAACAAAGGGAAACCCTACTGATACAAGATTCAAATGGATAAGGGATGGTGACAACAGAACATGGGATACACAAACATTGTACATACAGAATGTTACCAAGTATGATGACATGATGTATAAATGTACCGTGCAAAACATACTGAGACCAAGTGGAAGTGTAGAAGAACTTGGAATAAATAGTGGATCGTTTCACCTTAATGTCCTTTGTAAGCTTTTTACATTATGTATATTAAGGAAGATATTTGGTCTTGTATCATACAATTCTGGTGATGAACAAATATCAAAATAAGGTTAAACGCGATGTCATATTTATGCTATAGAACTATTTGTTGATAGGGACTGGTTAGCTTAGTTGGTAGTCCAGGTCAGAATGCACATTTTTCCTACACTGAGACATCTACCCGCTTACAGTAGTTAATGCTTAATACATATTTTAATTGATCACTAAACTATTGTCACAGAAAGTTTATAATAGAAACATGTCAGCAACATTAAATGTTAATAACTGATGTAATTTTGAACCAGTAACATATGATGTTGTTTGTTAAGATGTATTACTGAAAAAGAAACAAGTGAAATATGATTCAGATTTGCCATAATGTATCAAATGCATTTGAGGTATGGAATTACTATTTCCACTTCAAATTTTATATGTGTAAGGGCAATAAAGATTTGATCATATTTTAAAATTGTATACAAAACTTTTCTATAAAAGCGAAACTCATTGAAATAGTTGAATGTTGGTGAAAGTTCATTGAAATCTGTGTTATGTATAACTACTGTGATATAAATATTGTGTTTTGTATTAAAGTAGTATGTCATACTCGTACACTTTTAAAAATGTATTTTAAGTTACACAGTTTTAAGGTAAATCAACAATTCTATTTTCAGATATGTCAACAATACAATCATTTTCTGTAAAAGGGGCTCTAGTCTCAATGTCAGCTGTAACAGTAAATGAGTCCGAAGATGTTGCATTTGAATGTTCGGTAGACAGTAATCCTAGCTCTAATATTGAAATACATTATAAGGACAAAGTTATCTTTAGACAGAACGATATACACACTCTGTTATATATTCGTGATAACATTGCATGCTTAGATGCTGGAGAGTATACATGTGCTGCAAGAAACCCGCATAATAAAGGACTAGATTCCGAGAGGCATTTGATGGTGAATGTACGTTGTAAGTATGCCAATTTTAAAATTGTGTTTATAGATCTCTACATTACTGTGTATAACCTTATTACAGCTCTCAAAATCGCATTCTTTTAAATATTTTCTACACATTTTCCATGGTTTAGAAGTTGTTTTCTCTTCAAAATGTGCACATGAAACATCTCAATTCAACAGTTTCATTTTTGTAAAATATGAATGATTACATGTTGACCTAAATAAGAAAGTTACATTAAGATGCAATGTTTGTGGAATTCGCCGATGGAATGTACGTTATGAAACTTTGCCGTTTTCAGGTTATAAATGTCTAAAATAATTTTAAGTTGCGGATATTAAGATAAAAAAATAAACACAATTTTATATTCCTTTGGTAACATGTTTCAATATTTTGCTCAATTGGTGCCTACAAAAGTTTTCAAAAATATACAAATAAGTCGATTCTGAATATATTAAAGAAATGTATTTTAGCACATGTTTCAAAATTATAGCAATTCGTAAAAATTCGTACTGAATATCTCGCTTCAAAACTGTACTTAAACCACAACCATTTAATGTAACGTTTAAGCAACTACAATACTTAAATAAACTTGACACCTCATTTCTTTATCAGTCGGTATAAACGGTCAGTCGAATCTGCAAACAAAGTCTTACGTGCATCTTAATGAAATTGTTGTTTATACTACTTTATTAAAGTACAATTTTGTGACATCGATTTTCATTTCATGAATGTAGTATAATAACATTTTAAATACGGCTACTACATATCTATGTACTCACAAACGGCAACATACCGTTATGAAATACACCCATTGACAGTCTCCATATAAGCTACGTAAATAAGAGAGGTATATCGAGTGAGAAATCTTATCTTCGAGTAAAATCGATATCTCTTATGCTAAAACAATACAAATTTAGCCGTTTTTAAACCGCTAGTTTTGTCCGATTTTAGAATTTATCACACCAATGAAAATCTTGTGATCTTAATTTCGTCTCAGTATATATTTCAACACACTGTTTGACACTAAAGGCATTTAAATTAACGGTTAAACATACCACAAGTCAAACCATTTTACATAGAGGATATTTGTTTAGTTCAGTGTAGTTTAGTTCGGGATATATTTCACCGAGTGAGCACCAAAAGGTATATTTCACGAGTTGTGCAGCCACGAGTGAAATATGAACTTTTGGTGTTCACAAGGTGAAATATATTTCGATCTTACACTAAACTTAACAAATTTTCTTTTTGTTATATGCAAAGAAACGTTTTAAAAAGACAATAAACCTAATACTGAATGAAAAGCGCGCCAAATAATAATAAAACGTGACGTCATTTACGACGTGACGTCATTAAAATGGTACCCAGTTCTGTGCACGCTGGTATTTCACTGAAACAACGTAAGGGGCTTAAATTCAAAACAGTGGAATTATCAAAGTGGTAATTTCACTGTTTCAAACAGTGAAATTACCAGTTTTAATATCACTGATATATTTCTATAAACCACCGAAAAGCATGTAATAAATATGATTTATACAACGAGATACACAACCGGTTATCTTTACTCGCAAATCTACTGATAAGATTAGCCTTTCGTCTGCTATTTCGGAAACAAAGAATAAAAATAGGTTGTATGGTCATTGATCTAAATGGCAAACATATTTATACACGTGAAGCAAGAATCCAACACTCAGAAGTATCTCATATATTTGAATATTTCTCAGGCTCTCCACGACCTCTTTATCAAAGGAGACAGACCTTTTCGAGTGCGTTGCATACACAAGCGTTACTAAGCTTTACTGCTTTGGCATACCCAGAACCTGGCACCAATGGCTTCGTTTGGCATAAACAACATAGTTCTACATGGATACCGTTATTAAGCAATGCTGACTTACGCATATCCACATCTGGTTTACAGACTAATCTAACCATTACAAATGTGTCAAAGTCAGATTTCGGTCATTATAAGGTTACAGTCACCAATGAAATTGGAAAATATGAGCAGCATCTATATCTTACAGAGAACAGTAGATCAATTTTTTTATATTATCTTTATTGAAACAAGTTTTATATTGATTTAGAGCAGTTGTGCATACGATTATCCAGAATAATTTTTAAAACAAAGAAATTAAAACCAAATTAATCTCAGATAATATCAAAACAGAACGAATTTCAAGACGATGGAACTTAGCAGTATTGAACTTCTCGAGGCATCCATATTTTTAAACGTTAATTGTAAGAGGAAAAGAAACATTCAATGGCTTGTATGCAAAAAAAGATGAATATATTTTTTCCAATTTTCTTTAAACTTTGTATACACAAAAGTGTGATTTATTTTGTTTTGTGCCTCGTTAATGTTATCGCCAATGTTTCAAAAATGATTAACAAAATGAACTTGCCCTTACATAGATGAATATATAACTTTTCCGAATAGATTTTTTTCATTGTTTGAAGATGCATAACATTTCGCAATCAATTCTTACATCAACTTGTTGATAATCATTATCAAATGTATTCAGAATCGACTAAACTATTACAAATGACAGTAAATATTTTATTTATAATTTTATTCTAAAGTTATTGGGCAAACAAACAGTCAACCGACATTGGATGATAATGTTATGATAGTTAGTATATCTCTAGGATTGCTGTGTGCTTCATTGATAGGCTATGCAGTATTTTCGACTGTTATCTTTAAACGGAAGTTAAAAGGTATTATAGTATGTATGTAAACGAAACATAAGATTTTTTGTTTATTTTTATTTTTGAATATAACCCTTCATTGTTTTAACGATATTATCTAGTATCAACTTAAATCATCACTGCTGTACATCATGTAAATCAAATTTATCTCAATAAGTTAACAAAAATCTTTATTTGCTCAACTGGGATAAATGTTTTCTCAACTGGGCCATTAGCATTTAGCTACGTATCAGAACATCGCATTTGTTTTTCAAAAGTTGTTGAGTGCTGCGTATTATATGTTTCGAGACTATTTTTATAAGCAGTTAGTATATATACTGACATCTTTGTCTTATAATGATAATTTTTCATTTCCTATCTAAAGTAAAAATGGAAGAATCACCTGTGTCTTATATCTTAATCGTACTGTCAATATCCGGAAACAGAAAACAAACTCAATAAGATATCAATCATTTGTACCATGCAAGAACATAATGCCAAAGCCTAGGACATAAATATACTTTGATATGACTATTCCCAAATAATTTATGTATTTTTAGGTATACGATTAAAGTCAAATGAAGATCCGACAAATCAAATGTAAGCGATTGTTTGAAATACATTATAGGTTTAAATAGTGTGTAATAGTATTATTGTTTGAGGTGAGAGTAAACTACGCAGTGTTTTAATAAATAGCAACTATATAAATGATATTACCACTGTGACACCTAATAAACATTAAATTTTAAATGATACATACATTTACCATGACTGGGTTTTTGAGTATCTTCTATTTTGATAAACTTAAAAATCTCTTTTTTCCAGGACATATGTCAATCACAGTTATGGAAATGTTTATTGTAGTGCAGATACGTCAGACAAAACACAAAATGATGACAACATGGACGACTCTGTTCATCAGTATACTGACCTGACTCAGTTTATCAGAGACGATCAGAAGGAGGCATATGAAGAAATTCAAAAAATATGATAAATGTCTTACACACCTTTTCTATGTTAATTGAAACTTTCAAGTATTAATATTGATATTGTTGATCTTGCTCAATATTTGGCGATTTTATTGATTAAACTAATAGTGTTGGTATAAAATTGTATACAGTGTTTGAACAAGGTATGCAATGTTGTAAAGTTTAGACTATAGAGCATTGTAGTATCTATTAGATATCTAGTACTTGTGAAATTGCATAGTAACAGTTTACATGTTATTATATATCTACCATAGGTGTAATTTCTTCGTTACACTACTGGATTATAAGAATATATACCAAAACAGTTTTTAACATTTTCTAAATCATTTATCACAAAAACAAAATTCATCAATTAAAATATATCAATCTTATTATCTAACACTTACGCGCTTTTTTATAAATTTATTACCGTGTGACAAACCTGTGAGTCTGATATCGATATCTATAGTGTATGTGTGTAGCAGCAAGGTTTTCTTAATTCATTTTTATAGTTTTTAAAAATCATTTTAATTCGTAACTAAATTGTAATTTTCAATATGATAATTTGACTACCATACTTGGTCAAGTTATAGTTCGGTTAAGCTATCAACACATTACTCGAGTAATACCAAGAGTGGCTTTCCACTGGTGCCGGAAAAATAACGGAAAAGATTGACATACTTATAAGGCATTACTATAATTTTGCACAAGATGTTATATCATACGCTACTATGTACCATATGAAAATGTTAGTGTGCGTAACTTCTTTCCAAATCCTTAATAAAATATAATACTAGTATGCATAGGAAAACAACCAACAACTTTTGTCATTAATCAATAATGTTTATATCTATTAATTTATAAAGACACAAACAGTCCTTGTTAGTAGTTGTAGTCGTAGCCAAATAACACAATTCTATGTCCAAAGAATTTCCAAGGGCTCAAAGAATCTTTATGAGGTCTCAAAGATCTCTTATATATGATCATTCGTTGCGAGTGACAAAATCCGATTCAAATCTGCCTTTATTCTCCCTTCTGGTGAGAAATCGCTGACAAATTCCGGTAACCAATTTCACCTTTAATTTTCAATTGCCCGGAATATATGGACAGAGCCATTTATATATGGCGGTTTTACAATACTTCAGAGGTTGACAATTCAGAACCGTTTATTTGTTATCATTGTAATGACAACGCATTTATTGATAATTTTATGTATGATATGACAATATATCATAAATAAAGTGTATTAATAAGAATTGCCTCTCTCATGTGTATACAAAGTCTTTAACAATCAATTGTCTAGAAAGAAAGAAGTATCTTTTATCCTATAAAATGCTATAAAACTGTGTTGAAGACGTTGCAATAATTCAAAATATCAAGCGATCAGCAATTAAAGCTTACTTTCACTGTACACGTAAATGTTTTGATGACGGACTATGTGACCTCATTGTTACAGTTTTGCACATTTCGTTTTTTAGGGGTCGAAGTAAGTCGCCCAACACATTACAGGCGGCTTTCCAGGTAAACTTCAGATGCCCTTCAGTGCATTGTTCAGGTACAAACGGGAATTTGAGTAGAATCACTGACGTTCTGTACGCTACCTGGATAGTTGCTCACATGACAGAATTCGAAGATCCTGTCGGGATTCGAACCAACAGCGGTGAGGGGCAAATTGTTTAAAGTGAAGAAAGATTATTACAATTGTTATTTCAGAATTGAAAATAAAATAAAATAAATTCCATATATATTTATAGTTTAATCGTTTATAATATCTGTCTTTTTCTTTTGAGTCGTGCAAGGTAGGTACATATTTTTCTGCACATTTTTATTGTCATTAAAAAGATGGATTGTAAGTATATGTAGATGTATACGCTTTTCATTCATAGATATAGACTGAAAAATACAAGTTTTACTAATTGTTTTTCACTCTAATATACAAATGGACAATGTGTGGTCTTTCATTTGTCGTAAAATTACTTGCTTTGAAGATTTCTACGAGCGAACACGTCTATCCATGTGTCTGCAAACTGCGGATCTTTTTCTGCAACAATACGTCTAAAGATCTCCCAGGTTTCATCTGTTTTAAGATTCTGTTCTCCGAATCTCACTCCTTCCGCAGACATGTGTTTGAATTTCTTTGGAGACATGAATTTTGAAAGTAATGGACGCAAGAGTGTATCATGCAAGATATTCATTATTGATTCCCTGTTTTTGTAAGTATCCGCAAATCTGCACCACAAACCATAACGAGCAAATGAAATATTTCAGTATCTAGTTCCTCACATGCAGTATGTAGCGCAGTCTTTCCATATTTGTCTTGTGCATTTATGTCCGATAAAAGACATATTTGTTTAGCTATATATGTATGTCTACGGTGAATTGCCGTATGCAAGGGTGTGAATCCGTTCTTCTCAGCAAGTTTTACATTTGAAACGGACAAAAGTGCATCCATTATTTCCGTTCTACCACTATCGACCGCACAATAAAATGGCGTTCGGCCGTAAAAGTCACGCGAATCAGGGTTAACCTTGTTTTGTATAAGTATAGTTAATAATTTTATATCATTTTTCCAAACAGCTACATGCATAAGTCCCATTCCTTTGATAACAGACTTCCTTCCGTATGATGATATTCTTAACATTGCTTGTGAAACGTCCTTTTTCAGCATACAATCAACCGTTTCTGCATGACCTTGAATAGCAGCACAAAAAATTGGAAAATGGCCTTTACAATCTTTTATTTTTACTTCAGCACCATGCTGAAGTAATAACTCAACTATTTCAATAGCACCAATATCAGCTGCAATATGAAGAGGTGTTCTCTTATATTTCCCACCCTTTCCATTGACGTCTGCCCCATTTTCCAATAGGAATTTACATGCATCTCTTTGCTGGTATAAAACAGCTTTTTCAAGAGCAGAGGCTTTATTAGCATTTCTATAGTTGATATCCACACCATGGTAAAGAAGGCATTTCATTGGTGGAATCAGACCTCTCTTTGCCACAGCAATTAAAGGACTATTCTTATTCATTATATTTGAGTCAAATGAATAATCATTTCCACGATGTGTTAACAGGTAAGATAGCATTCTTATGTCACTGTTTTCGGCGGCGATAAAAATCGCGTCTTCACAAACTTTTCCTCCATGTTTCAATAATAAATCAGCAGCATGTACTAGACCTTTATGTGCAGCTATAAGCATTCCAACATAAAAGAAATCTTTCGTGGATTGCATATAATAGTTGAATGTTTTCTGTTTAAGAAAGACATCAAGTAACATGATATTGTCATACAAAAGTGCACGTAATGGCAAATTGACAGTTAGGAATCTATCTCCAACATCAACTCCGTAGTATCCGAACTGTCTCCGAAAACTTATAACTGGAGAAGATAGGAAACTAGACCGTTCCAAACAATGTTCGATGTATTTTCTATTATTGAAGCAATCGTGTTTGACTATTGCTGCATTCAAAGTATCTTCGCCAATGAATAAAGGCATTTGTCTGAGTTTTACCTTTGTCGGCAATGTGACAACCGTCCCATATATGGAAGTGCCAGTGTTTGGTTTTTTCCATCCGACCGGATTAGGTGTTATTGAAATGCATCTTCGGATATTATCGTTGAGTTGCTGAAATCTAAATTCTTCAATGAAAATATGAAAGTCATCATTCTTATTTGCATCCGTTGTTATGTACTGCATGATGAATTCCTCATTTGCATATTCTAAAATTGCTCCTGTATGTTCCTGTCCTGCTACAAGTCCAACCATATCACTCACTATTGTGTGACAGAATGTGTAATGGCCAGTATTTTGGTTATATGTCAAAAACCCTTTCTTGTGAAATTCCATGGCTTTAAGGACTTTCAGCTTTGAACTGTTGTTCAATTCGTACCCGAATGCGTAGGCTACATTTAAGATGCTGTACTGTTTACGTTCAACATCAAGTACATTGAGTGATTTGTTTGGTCTACTCCATATAAGCATCATTGCAATAAATGTGTTTTCGTCACGGAAGATATCTTTGATACAATTCTTGAAAAAATGTGAAGGATTTTCAAAGACTGGTGATCCTTTAATGAAAAGTGTATGGTTGTTTGCAAACAATCTACATATTTCCGGGAAACCTACTAACGCAGACGTATAATACAGACCAACACATTTCTCTACAAAGTTTCTGTCACAGCTTCTTTTTGAAAACCGAAGATGAGCTCTTAAAATCTGACATTTTTCTGATATTGACAATGCTGAGGAGGAGAGTCTGTGTATATGCTTCTCCTCAAAAACGTTCAAATATTTCATCGACATTTTGTTCTTGGCTTGTTCCAAAATATAATCCCTTGTTGTTAAAATGAGAAATTTTGCACGGTGTTTTATTTCAGACAGTACGGTTGACCATTTGTTTAATAAACTTTCTCTGAACAGACCTTCTCCAAAAATATCATCAATAAATACTATTTGATTGGACCATCTTGGAAATATCCACTTCCATTCACCTGGATCATTCAATTTAAATCTAGATGTAGGCTCAGCTATTTCGCACATAAGCTTTGCTGCCAATGTTGTTTTGCCTTCACCTGGAGGCCCACATATAACGATAAAAGAATTATGTTTTAATTTCCGTTTTGCACCTTCATGTAACGTTGAAGTAACGTACAACTGATCACTTGTTGCTTGACTGGAGAGGAAGCTATTTGTCCTCGCTGAAAACAATGAAGCATTTGATTGTTTAAATGTGTCAATTAAATTATATTAGAGATAATTACATGCATATCACATTTAACTTTGTTTGGTACAATGAAATGTTCACCCATGACAAGTCATGAAACACATCGGTTTGATACTGTATCTAAAGGTTAAA
>NW_026864996.1:0-38096 GCF_026571515.1 Ruditapes philippinarum
ACCTGACCTTTGACCCTTGACCCCAAAATCAATAGGGGTCATATACTGATCATGACCAATCACCATACCAAGTTTGAAGTTCCTAGGCCTAAGGGTTCTTTAGTTATTGATCGGAAACCGTTTTTACCTAAGAAGTCAATGTGACCTTGACCTTTGACCCCTTGACCCCAAAATCAATAGGGGTCATCTACTGAGCATGACCAATCACCATACCAAGTTTGAAGTTCCTAGGCCTTAAGGTTCTTTAGTTATTGATCGGAAACCGTTTTTGCTTACAAGGTCAATGTGACCTTGACCTTTGACCCCTTGACCCCAAAATCAATAGGGGTCATCTACTGATCATGACCAATCACCATACCAAGTTTGAAGTTCCTAGGCCTTAAGGTTCTTTAGTTATTGATCGGAAACCGTTTTTGCTTACAAGGTCAATGTGACCTTGACCTTTGACCCCTTGACCCCAAAATCAATAGGGGTCATCTACTGGTCATGACCAATCACCATACCAAGTTTGAAGTTCCTAGGCCTAAGGGTTCTTTAGTTATTACTCGGAAACCATTTGGTCTACGGACCGACGGACCGACGGACCGACGGACCGACAAGTGCAAAGCAATATACCCCCTTTTCTTCGAAATGGGGGCATAAATATACCAAGGATATACGGGGCCGTATTTTCTACATATACAGAGGATATACGGACTCGTATTTTCTACGTATACAGAGGATATACGGAACCGTATATTCTACATATACAGAAGAAATACGGAATCGTATTTTCAATATATACAGGGGATATACGGAATTGCATTTTTTAGTTGTCCACAGAGAATACAGAAGTTGGAACTGTATTTTCTTGATAAAAAGAGATACAGATAATATCAAAAGCATGCATTTACATATAAGTGACACGTATACAGGACCGAAATGCAGACTTGTACAACAGAACATGTTTTATTACACATTTTGAATGGGAACTGTAAAGTCATATGCTTAAGAACTTTATCTTCACAAATGGAGTATTTCAAATAATAAAGTAAAAACCAAATCGAGTCACTCTTAAATATTTATTATTTCATAAACATATATTCAATATGTATACATATATTAAACAAAATAAACATGTCTTCGCTACAACAGTCATATATTGTTGCAAGCCTTATTCCGGAGGCACAAATTCATGTAGCGTTGCAACGGAACGGCTATATACCGGTATGATGCGATACAGAGTCATGAAATACGTATCACAGTGGAGAAAATCCGCACTGCGATATTTTCTTTAGAGATTGAGTTATACATGTACATGTTTCGATATTTTCATACATGTTTCGACATTTTCAAGCCGTATGAATTGCATGTTGTTTAAATCTAGAACAAACTATACCAACTTGAAGTTCGATTCTATTTATCTTAACAATGATTTTTATGAGCCACTTGTATTACACTCATAAAATATTTTGAAGATATTCATATCATTTGTTCGTGTTAACATTTACATATTATTTTAGGAAAGTGAGTCCATAGCACAAATTGATTATTACAGAAAGTTTAAATAATAATCATTAAAATTAAAAATCCGTATTCACAGAAATTCGTCATTCAAACACAGTTCTTAAAAGCACTTAAATATATCAATCATCAATAGGAATGTTATGGATAGATTTAGATAGATTTATTTCGGCAAAGGAAGCATATACATAGTTGACAATATAACATAGGATAAAATAATGAGCATTATTAAATACTATATCACATACGAGTAAAACTATGACATGCTCACCAAAACCAAGGATAACACAAAAAAGGGCAAAAAAGCTCTTATTTCCATTGTGGTCCTTTGTATTGGCGGCATGACATAGAGAGGCAAACCTTAATATGATCATGTTTAAAAATACTAATAAATCATAAAAATGTATATCACAGTCAAATCTTGAGTTAATGATACTCCTGTTTACAGCTAGGATTTAAAACACATTACTAAAATTGTAATAAGATAAATAGAAGACAAATTAAAATCATGAGCCGAAATATGTTAAAACATGTTTAAAAAAAAAATTTAAATACTGTTCATAAGATGACTTTTGATGGCAACCTTAAAACTTTGTAACCTGTTGATCTCCGTTAACTTTACAGGTAAATCATTCCATAATTTAATACCAGAGAAAGCAAATGATTTAGAACCCTGGCCTTTGACCTTAGGTAGACAATATCCACCCTTTTGACTAAGTCTTGTACTATAATTATGAATGGAATCTTGTGAAATAAAGTATTCAGACATGTAATCCGGAGATAGGCCATTTTTTATCTTAAAAACATGACACAACATTATCTATTCAACTCTTTTGTGGACCGGTAACCAGTTCAGGGACTTAAAGTGGGATGGGTCAATGTGGGCTCTAGAGTCCAAGTCAAGTACAAATCTCATTATTTTGTTTTGACAAGTTTGTAACTTATTTTTTAAAGACTGTGTCAAGCTATTATACCAAACAGAGCATGCGTAATCATAGTGACACTGAATAAGAGACATAACCAGAAGTTTCTTGGTATGCTGAGTAAGAAACTCTTTCTTGCGGTAAAGAAATTTTAACCGAGAGTTGGCCTTCTTAAGAACAGACTCGGCCATGGCGCAAAATGACAGATTTTGGTCTATAGTAATCCCAAGATACTTGATAGATGAAGTTGATTCAATGGATGTACCAGAACAGGTTATACGCAGGTTAGATTGTGACCTAAGTTTTTGCCTGGACCCAAATAAAATTGACTCGGTTTTACCCAAATGCAATGATAACTTATTGTCCACTAACCATTGGCTGACCAATTCCATATCATCTGTCAATGCCTTTTCAACAACAGATAAACTTTTACCAGATACAAGGATACCAGAATCATCAGCATACAAAAGCAATTTATTTTTGACCACAGCTGACATATCATTTACATAAATTAAAAAGAGAAGGGGTCCAAGGATTGAGCCCTGAGGAACACCACATGTTATTTTGGAATTGGAAGAATAAGTACCAGAGACATCTACAAGCTGCTGTCTATCTGATAAATATGATTTGAACCAATTTAGGACGTCAATACTAAGACCCGATGCTTGCAGTTTCATTAAAAGAATGGAATGGTCGACTGTGTCAAACGCTTTCTGCAAATCCAGCAGCACCATACCAACAACATTACCTTTATCATTTTCATACCTGATAAAGTCTGTAAGGTGAATCAGACAAGTATCAGTAGAGAAGCCACTCCTGAAACCTGATTGAAATTTATACAGCAGATCTTTATCCTTAAAATAAGCTTCAACCTGGTCATAAACCACCTTTTCAAGGATTTTAGATACAACATTTAAAATGGACACAGGTCGGTAATTACCAACAGACAATTTGTCGTTCTTTTTATAGAGGGGAACAACTCTTGCAGATTTAAGATCATCAGGGACTTGACCTTGGATAAGGGATAAGTTTATGATATGAGCTAATGGACTCGCAATAACTGGGGATCCATCTCTGATAAAACGTGAGGGTATACCATCTAAGCCAGTAGCTTTTTTGACACCTAATGAAGTTAAGTATTTAAGAACTTTACTTTCAGAAACAATGGAAAAAGAAAAACTGTTTGCAAAAACACCCTTGTTTGCATAAAAAGTATTAACAAAATTCGTACCAAATTTATGCATACTTTCTGGCAGCTTTTCAACAAGTTTACATGCAACTGTTGTATAAAATTTGTTAAATGATGCAGCAATAGGTTTCTTTCCAAAACACACATTATCATCAATATTTAAACAAATATTTGAACTGGTTGAAGATGAACCCTTCTTGGAAGGCAAACCAAGATTTTTAACAGTTTTCCATAAAGAGGTTGATGTTACGTAGACCAGTGTGACGTTGTCTATTTCGTGACGTAGGAAATGTTATCTCCAGATATTACAATCTTCTTCGGCATGTGTGTATCTGAAAAAGAGAGTTTAAAATCATGTTTAAATAGTGTCAGGAAATAGTTATCACAACTTTTAAAAAGGCTATACACAAGCATTTTTTAAACGTATACATTTATACATTTTTTTCTAACGCAAATTTCAAAATTATTTTATATTATTAGGATAAAGAAATGTCATTTATAAGCAATCATTTACACAGGAATTAAATGAAATGATTAATCTATGACGGATGATAAGTTATATGTTTTTGTTATAAAACCTTTACGAATATATTTATTTCACACCTGCAATATAAATGATAATGGTATCTTTGTTCTGTGTAAAGAGTGTTTTATTGATTAAAAATATATTAATACAAAATAACATTGTATTTGGAAAAAGTGCTGACATAATCTTTTTGATCGTTTTACGATGTAAATTAGCATCTTTAGTAGGTGTAAATTCGTTTGAAAAAAAGGCTTAAAAAGTACAGATATTTTTACTCAGATGTAGATCCGTGTTTGCACAATGATATCCAGTTAAGTAAAAAGCGGAATACCCAGCTATACTTCTCAATTATATTAAAACGTTAATCTTAACAAATTTGGATTATTATTTGTTTCAATTTTAATTGTTTCAAAAACTATCTCAGCAACGAATGAATAGTGTAGATTATTATTTTTTTATTGTCAAGACTGTTTAACTAGGTAAGTTGACAATAGAATCTCTTACAGTGTGTCATCTCTAAAAATAAAGTGATAATTCTCACGAAATATAAATCAAAATATCCTCCCTTGCCTATAGCATTAATCTGATAGTATGAAATCAAATTCAGATAATAAAATATACGTATCATATGTGACAATTGCATAAAATAACATAGGAAATATTTTTGTTAATACATGCGAATGCGACTATCACGTGTGCACATGAAACATTTACGTATCAACGCAATATGTTTCTCGTGCGCACAAGTACTGTGCGTTTAGTATGATAATTAAGTGACGAGGTGGTCAAGTCCACTATCCAGGTGTAAAACAGCTATCATATTGTGTTTATTATCTTCAAACAGGCTAGCTATATAAATTAAATTATCAACAAATTTACCAACTCTCAGCGTAATGCAGTAGGTAAGGTTGTGGTAAATATCAATGCAAGACAGCTAGGCTCGGATTGCACCTTTTTTCCCAAAAATATTGCTTTATAATTATCAATCAGGTAGGAAAGTTATGTATCATTTATTGTAAAGATTATAAATGCTGTGATATTTTCTATTAACTTCTCATTTTGTTTTAAATGTAGCTATATTTAGCCCTATTTAGCAAGTTGGTGCAAACTTATACGGAATGCATTATACTGTACACAGACTGTTTCAACTATAATTAAGTTTGCACGAAATACTATTGCACTGCAAAAGTACTATGACTACTACATACTACACACTATACAGGATAAAAATCACTATCATCCGTGCATGTATATCTAAATTATTAAATATCACAACAAAACTGCCTTTCTATCCCAATTCATTTTTCTAATGTAAAATTTAAAAAAAATATATGGAAAGAAAAACGCAAAAAAGTAAGACAACTTGTGAGGCTCGAACTTGTGATAAAATTTAATGTGTATGACATTCTAACTTTTACATCAAGACATTTCAAATTCTGTTTCTTATCTGACATTATATTCGCTTTGAAAACCCTGTTTTACCTATTCAGACAAATGTTGTTAACTTTAGTGTACATGTACAAAAGAAAATGTAACGTCACTCTCACATTATCAAAGCGGCGTACTTATCGCTTTACGCACGTAGTAACTAAAAAAATTACTATCATTAACACATATAAAAGTGATTAAACTGTAAAGAAATACATATTTTTTGATTCAGTAATATGTTTAAGAAAAGAAAACTAATTTAATAAAATAAAGTCGCATGCACATTGCATCTATATCAAACCATTTTGTGTGTTCGAGTTAATTCTTATATTTTATATATTTGATTTTTGCATATTACAAGCAAGTATGGTTTAGCATTTTCAAATGCGCGGCAAAATGCTTATATCATATATGCCTTAATTGACATCATTTTATGAAGTGTGACATCATTCCGCCAAAGAATTGATTCTAACAAGATATAAAAGAGAACCAGTGTATGTATAACTAACCACATTTATTCTTGTCAAAATAAATGCGTGTAATTAAGGAAATTTGACTTTGCCTTGAGAAAGAATAAAGCACATGATGTCAGTACAGAGTGGAATAGATATGAGTCTGGGTAACTCTTCTTTACAGTGTAATTGTCTTATTTCATTCACAAAACACAACAATATATATACGTGAACTTACATCTATATAACTTGCTACCATACTTTGCTTCATCTACAATTGCTGTAAAGATGGCATAGCTGCATTTCTAGAAGATTTAACTGTCCTGAAAAATCATAATATAACTTCAGCATAAAATGATAAAGAGAACATTGAAAATAGTTCATAAGTGATCACATGTGCGAAATTGTTAATACTGTAGGAACGTGTTCACTTTTATGTGCATGTGTAGTTATGTATTTTGTGTGTTCGTGCGTGCGTGCGAGTGTTACCATATTGCTTTATGTGAAATATAAGTCAAAATATGGAATGTCGAAAAATGTGTGATGTACAAAGGCTCAATAAAGTTTTTCAAGCGTTTAAATTCATGTATAATGAAATATTAAATAACTATTTCCTCAAACAGGCGCGTGTTTGTGACTGACCCATGCGATATCACCTTATGCGTAATGTTTATCTTAAAAACTAAACAAAGAGTTAAAATCATAATAAGAAAAAAAATATTTAAATTCTAATTTGTCCAATAAAAAATACATTGTAAATGTCGAAAACTCAGTTCATGTATATACAATTTAAAATCTGGGTAATCCTGAATAACGTAGATAAATAACCAAAAATATCGAATGAAAACCAAGAGTTGTCTGTCCTGAACTGCGAGTAAACTCGATCTTGCTAATTACTATTAATGCTAAAACAATACAAACAAAGCCGTTTAAAATTCTTACACCGACAACAGGCTCCTGATCTAAGCTTCGTATCAATGTAAAAATAAACATATGAGCCGCGTCACGACAAAACCAACATAATGGGTTTGCGACCAGCATGGATCCAGACCAGCCTGCGCATCCGCGTAGTCTGATCAGGATCCATGCTGTTCGCTTACAAACTCTATAACAAGTAGAGAAACCGATAGCGAACAGCGTGGATCCTGATCAGACTCCAGGATGCGCATGCTGGTCTGGATCAATGCTTGTCACAAACCCAATTATGTTGGTTTTGTCGTGACGCGGCTCATATGCTTTGACACCAAGGTTAAGTGAATTAACAGCTAACTGTTAAACTTAACACCTGACGGCCATATTACATGCAATCATACACATTCTTTGTATTAATGTAAATAAAAGATTCTGACAATTATTTTCATTTTATCTATTCATCTAAATGTATTATGATTTAAATAAAAAAGAAATGTTTGTTTCCTATTTTTGTTTAAGATTTGTATTCATTTAAAAATAGGTTAATATAAATAAGAAATATATAACAACATTTGTACAGAAACTTAAAAAAAAGTGAATAAAATTGAAAAGAGCTGTGCCTTTAAATTGACTTATGTTTGCATCAAATAATGGGGATTTGTATAAAAATAAAAACTGCGAATATAAAACAAGTATTCTGCTCGTTAAATTATCAAGAGTGAGAAACAATTTTATCTAAAAATTTATAAACCTATTTTTTAGAAGTACTAAGCAATTTTCTTTTAAAAATATGTTAATCTGTTAAATCTGATAATTTTTGTTATTATATTGAATAGATAAAACATAACCTATTTTTCGGCTACCAATTTCATAAATTACTATTAAAATAAAAATAATTTGAGTGTCCCTTTTCGATATGATCTTTCTTGCACATTGATTCGCACCCCTGCTGTTGATCGCTCAAGATTATAAAGTCCAATTAGTTGACCAATCAAGCATACATAGGTCGTGTCACACACACTGATTAATCCCTTAGTACTACCATGTCCAGGGGCTGTAATACCTTGACAAATTTGGTGTTTAAATGTCGTAATTTAAACTCGGTGTCTTTTTACCCTGAAGGGAAGTTACGATTAACGCATTTAACAAATGCCCTTTTCATTTTTTGTTTTTGCATTTTTCATAAAAAATATTAATTAAACAAGATACAATTTAGAAATCAAAATCAAACTCGTAACCTCCCAGTCTAAATTTAGGGATATATCGCTGCTTTAATTATCTAATCCGGCCGCCATATTGGATAGCGAAACAGATTAAACAGTGTTCAGTGGTGTTAAAGTTTTTCTAAAAACAAATCAGTTTAACCCTGAAATAAGCTGTTGTCACAAAATGCAACTATTCTATTGATCGCATATTGATATTGCAACGATAAAAAATAACTTTTAACCTACCTTGTTTTGCAATATTCTGAATTTTATTTGCTATCCCGTTTTTTCTTTTTTTCATTTCGCCCGCGCTATTTCTGATTGGTTGATAGGATTCACGTGATACAAAACCAACGCTTTAAACTCATTGGCTGTTTTGAAAACGCGTGATATGATAAGTTTGATAAGTCTAAGTTTGATAAGTTTATTTTGAATATTCCATAAGGCTATATAGCCCATGAGGATATACAATGCATTATAATATGGCAAGACAGTATATGGCATAAATGTACAAAACAATTTATAAGATATGCCTAGATACCGTTGGTGTAATAAAGCATTTAGCATTAATAATGCCACGGATTTATACTAAGGTCGGTGATAATGCGGAAGAAACCAACATATTAAGACCTTTATTCGATCCAAAATAATGCAATATTAAATTAGAAATATCATGTATCCACACCGTTCGGGATCAGCGAACAATTTCCCCGTGAAATCATAGAGACTAGAAAACAGTTAATCCCAATCATGAAAAAAGCACGGGAAAACGGTGATGAGGCATTTTTGAAGGTTGACAAGCTGTACATCAATAAGCAATTATACAACGGTAACGGTACGAAATAGGTTACACGTGAGAGTGTTCTGAATTGTGTGTCATGGAATGTTGAAGGATTTAGCGAGGCAAAACGATCTTCGTCCGAGTTTTTAGCTGTATTGAAAGACTTTGATATTATATGCTTGTCGGAAACCTGGACTAACAAAAAGTCGAAAATTGACCTTAACGGATACAGTAATCCGATCCATTCATACAGACGCTTTCAGCATAGGAGGGCACGAAGATCTAGCGGGGGACTTATAGTTTATATAATGGATAATTGCCGTAAGGGGGTTAAAGTTGTTCAAAATGACATTGATTGCTTAATTTGGCTAAAACTGGATAAAACATTTTTTCAAATAGAAAAAGACATATATCTTGCAATAACGTATATAGCGCCAGAAAATTCTCCTATTCACAATACGTATGACGTTGATATTTTTAGAAAAATTGAAAATGATATAAATAGATATAGCACATTAGGAAAAGTATTTGTTTCGGGCGACCTTAACTCTAGGGTTGGTAAAAAACATGATTATATTGATAACGATCGAATAATAGGAAACGATGATACATTTGATATTGACTCGGCGCTCCCTCGCGCAACGTGTGACGTAACAGCGAATAGATTTGGAGAATTGTTAATTGATTTATGTAAATCAACCAATATACGTATTGTTAACGGAAGACTACATAACGATAACGGTATCGGTAAACGGACGTGTATGACACACAACGGAGAAAGTCTAGTCGACTATGTTTTGACGGAAGAGGGTAATTTTAAGGACATTGTCAGTTTTAATGTTACAGATTTCAATACCTTTTCAAATCATGCGCCAATCTCGTTCTCATTCGGTATTAATACTGAGCTATCAAGTACATCTTCCAAAAAACATACGTATTACAAGTGGAATAATGAATATAAAGATGCTTTTGTATAGTCTGATTTTATTGACCTGTCAATTATGAATACATTATAGCACTCATTTAAATATTCGATCCCACTTCGGTTTGTTCCGTGTAGTTTACGAGAATTAATGTGGAGTATATTAATCATGTTTTGAAAGTCATACAACCTTAATGTGGAGGCTTTCGTTAATTCACAATAGCACAGTCTGTTAAGAGAATGCCTGATAATTGAGAGGTCTGTGGTTCGATCCTTACTGATGACATTGTTTTAGGCCTACTCTTTTTTTATTTTTGCAGTATATTTAATGGAACCGATTTGTAGTGTGTTTTACGGCATTGAAATGACAATTATTGATATTAATCCGTTTTAATTTTAAACAGGAATTATTTGAACATGTTAAAAATTTAAATTTTAAAAATAGTATAGACTTTTCAAAATTAAGTAAAACATAATAAAAGAAAATGAACATAAAATAATAATCGCATATAGCTTCAATAAATGTTGAAAGTATTAATAAGAGAAAACATGGACCAACGCGGTCTCAAACTTAAAACACGCATGGCACTTAGATTATAAGCTCATGCTTTACCCTATGCGCTATGAGGCTCAGTACACTTAGTTCATTCATACAAATTTAATTAAATACCATCGTACAGCGTACATCTCACGGAACTTACCGAAAATCTACCGAAGATTAATATATTGTGTGCATCGACCGTGTAATCAGTATGTATTTGACAGGTTAATAAAACCAAACAATAAATGACGTTAGACACGGCATTATTGATTTAGAAAACAGTTTGTTAAATGATGTTTCTAATGGAGAAGTACCCGATATACTAGTAAATAAATTCACAGATTTTCTACATTTAAATGGGAAGAAATACTTTGAACGCTGCACAAAAAGTAAAACTGTGTATTTTACTGGTACAGACGTAAACAGGCAAAAGTGGTATAACGAAGTGTGCAAAGAAAAACATGAATTGTTTAAGAAGGCAATGTATGAATATAATATCAACCCAAATGATGAGAAAAGAATGAACGTTTATACCAAGAAAAAGGACTATAAATATTATTGTCGTAAATGTAAAAATGATTATAATAAAACATTTGCCCAATACGAAAGCCTAATAGTGTCAAATGAAATAAAAAATAAAAATGCAAAGGCGTTATAACGCGAATAAAGGCATTATTACGCGAATCAAAAGGCGTAAGAACGCGAATAAAGGCGTAGCAACGCGAATCAAAAGGCGTAATAACGCGAATAAAGGCGTAGTAACGCGAATAAAGGCGTTATAACGCGAATCAAAAGGCGTAATAACGCGAATAAAGGCGTTATAACGCAAATCAAAAGGCGTAGTAACGCGAATAAAGGCGTTATAACGCGAATAAAAAGGCGTAATAACGCGAATAAAGGCGTAATAACGCGAATCAAAAGGCGTAATAACGCGAATAAAGGCGTAATAACGCAAATCAAAAGGCGTAGTAACGCGAATAAAGGCGTAGTAACGCGAACCAAAAGGCGTAATAACGCAAATTAAAACACATTATAATGCCAATTTAATACCATATTTATACTAATCAAATTCGCGAGAAAGGAAGACCAATATTGATCTGAATTTATTGCTCAAGATATAAACTCGTATACAATAATACAATATACATTTACAATAACTTTCATTCCATTTGCACAGTAATTATGCAAACTATTTGTCATAAACTAATAAAGACTCTTTAATATTTGCCAATATAAGATGACTTGGTGACTTATAGGTTATAAAGTATTACCTCCTTCAAATAACAATCCTCCTACGAAGTTTGAATATTGTGGGCCAAATGGAACTTAAGTTATGCTCCCGAAACCAAATTGCTTACGGACGGACGGACAGACAGACAGACGGACGGACGCACGTACGGACGCCAGGGGTATAAAATAATATGCCCGAAATTCTTTCGGGCATATAATAAAACGTACATCTAGATCAATTCATTTAAATCAACATTGTTCTTCCTTCCATACATTAATAGGCCACTGTTTGGCATTTATATGGTATTAAATTAGCGTTATAACGCCTTTTGTTTTGCGTTATTACGCCTTTTGGTTCGCGTTATTACGCCTTTTGATTCGCGTTATAACGCATTTATTCGCGTTAGTACGCCTTTTGATTCGCGTAATTACGCCTATTGTTTCGCGTTATTACGCGAATAAAGGCGTTATTACGCTTTTCAATTCGCGTTATTACGCCTTTTGGTTCGCGTTACTACGCCTTTATTCGCGTTATAACGCCTTTGTTTCGCGTTATAACGCCTTTATTCGCGTTGCTACGCCTTTTTTCGCGTAATAACGCCTTTTGATTCGCGTTATTACGCCTTTTTATTCGCGTTATTACGCCTTTTGATTCGCGTTTTAACGCCTTTATTCGCGTTGCTACGCCTTTTTTCGCGTAATTACGCCTTTTGATTTGCGTAAAAACGCCTTTATTCGCGTTGTTACGCCTTTTTTCGCGTTGCTACGCCTTTCGATTCGCGTTGCTACGCCTTTTGGTTCGCATTACTACGCCTTTATTCGCGTTATAACGCCTTTGTTTCGCGTTATAACGCCTTTATTCGCGTTGCTACGCCTTTTTTCGCGTAATTACGCCTTTTGATTCGCGTAATTACGCCTTTTGATTCGCGTTATTACGCCTTTTGATTCGCGTTATAACGCCTTTATTCGCGTTGCTACGCCTTTTTTCGCGTAATTACGCCTTTTGATTTGCGTAATAACGCCTTTATTCGCGTTGTTACGCCTTTTTTCGCGTTGCTACGCCTTTCGATTCGCGTTGCTACGCCTTTTGGTTCGCGTAACTACGCCTTTATTCGCGTTATAACGCCTTTGTTTCGCGTAATTACGCCTTTTGATTCGCGTAATTACGCCTTTTGATTCGCGTTATTACGCCTTTTGATTCGCGTAATTACGCCTTTATTCGCGTTATAACGCCTTTGTTTCGCGTTATAACGCCTTTATTCGCGTTGCTACGCCTTTTTTCGCGTAATTACGCCTTTTGATTCGCGTAATTACGCCTTTTGATTCGCGTTACTACGCCTTTATTCGCGTTATAACGCCTTTGCATTTTTATTTTTTATTTCATTTGACACTATTAGGCTTTCGTAGCCCAATCTCTAAATACAATAAAACATAAATCACCACGTGAATTCTGGAAGACTTTTAAACAGAAATCGCCAGGAAATCGGGGTGAAGAAATAACAGTTGACTCTTTTTATGAACATTTTAAAAATCTTTCTACGAATCATGATAAACGTGAAACAAATAATGATTGCGATGACTTTGTAAAAACTTTCTTAGAATCAGAAGGCAACAATGCTACATTTGAAGAACTTGATAAACCGATATCTGTGGAAGAGATTATTCTAGCATCAAAAAGCTTAGGTAGTAATAAAGCTTGTTCTGCTGATAACATCTTATACGAGTACTTTACATCGTGTATAAATGATATTGTGAATCCTTTACAATTGCTTTTTAATTATATTCTTGATAGTAGATCTTTCCCAAAATGTTGGTCATCCGGTATTATTATTCCTTTACATAAAAAGGGTGACTCAACAGACCCGAGTAATTATAGGGGAATTACGATAACAAGTTGTTTTGCTAAATTTTTCACAGTGATTATAAATAACAGGCTGAAGAAATGGTCTGTAGAAAATGACAAAATTACGGATGCCCAGTTTGGGTTTAAAGCAGATTATAGCACTGTAGATGCTATTTTTATATTACATTCTTTGATTGAAAGGTTTATAAATGATAAGAAGAAACTATTTTGCTGTTTTATTGACTTTAAAAAAGCATATGATCTAATTGACAGGAACTGCCTATGGTATAAACTGATAAAATGTGGTATTGATGGCAAATTGTTTTCTGTAATATATTCAATGTATGAAGATGTTAAATTGTGTGTAAAACATGTAAATACGTTGTCTGAATTTTTCAGTAGTGAAATGGGTCTCTTTCAAGGTGAGATAACTTCACCAATAATGTTCAGTCTCTTTTTGAATGATTTAGAAAATTTATTACAAGAAAATTTAGATGATGGTATAACATGAGATCAAATATCGATTTATTTGCTATTATTTGCAGATGACGCCGTTATCTGTTCTGAATCTGCTCAAGGTTTACAAAATTCCTTAAATAGTTTAGAAAAATATTGTAACAAATGGCATCTTACTGTTAACTTAGATAAGACTAAGATTGTTGTTTTTAGAAAAGGCGGAGTTTTAAATAAAAGTTATAAGTGGATATATGGGGGGTTAAATATAGAAATTGTAAAAACGTTTAATTACCTAGGTATTGTTTTGTCTAGCGGAAGTTCGTTCATACCAGCGACCAACACAATAAAAGGCAAAGCACTACGGGCTATGAGCTCATTATTTAATGTAACACGAGATAAGCAAGTTCCCATTGATATTATGTTCAACTTGTTTGATGCATATGTTCTACCAATTCTAAATTATAGTTGTGAGGTATGGGGTAGCCTACCATCGGAAAATTTGGAAATTGTACATAGGAAGTTCTGTAAATGGTTGCTTAATGTGAAAATGTCAACAAATACTCTTTCACTGTTTGCAGAAGTAGGCCGATTTCCATTATATATTTCACGTCATGTAAGGATTGTTAAATATTTTTTAAAATTATACCAAAATAAAACAAGCAATTGTATATTAAATTATATTGTTAATTGTCAGAGATTGGAGATAGAGTCAAAGTCTAATACTGTAAATTGGTTGTCTAAAGTAAAAACACTTTTGCAAAGTGCTGGATTTAATGATGTGTGGATATATCCAGAATCAGTTAAGCTAAATATATTAAAACCAGTCCTACATAGTCGTTTAAAAGATATTTATATCACAAATTGGCATTCTAGTGTACATATTTGTTCTTCTTTGTATTTGTATAAACATATCAAAACCGATTTTAGCAGGTCTAAATACCTGGATATTGTTGACTCTATGAAATTAAGAAATATATTAGCTAAACTTAGATTATCATCTCACAATTTATTAATAGAAACAGGTAGACACAATAATATTGATAGAAATGACCGGAAATGTACTATTTGCAACAATAATGACATCGAAGATGAATATCACTTTGTATTGATTTGTACTTTGTATGATTCTCTTAGGAAACAGTATATATCCAACTATTTTACAAGAAACCCTAGCATGTTTAAATTTTTAGAATTGCTGAATTCAGAAAGGAAGTCAGTGTTAACAAAATTAGCTATATATTGTAATAAAGCTTTTAAATTGAGATTTGATTCATTGAATGCCGGATAATGCTATATAAGACCACCTTGTTGTATTGTTTAAAGTTATATAAGGATTGTAAATATTACATGTGTTGTATTACACTCTCACTAGTTTATTTCATTTATTGATATGCGTTTACCATTTTTCATATTCATGCATGTATATATTTGTTGTATATGAAGATGAGCTGTATATGCTTAATTCAAAATAAAATATATGTTCTGTTCTGTTCTGTTCATAAACGATAACTTTGCATACATGTATAACATAACCATTGATACTTTTTCATAGGCAAAACTTTGATTCTAATGCTCAATCGGTTATTTATTCTTTTGATAATAATAATAATAATAATAATAATAATAATACTTATGATGGTGATGATGATGACGATGATGATAATAGTTGATAATAATAACATAATGATGATGATGATGATGATAATGATGATGATGATGATAATAATAATAATAATAATAATAATAATAATAATAATAATAATAATAATAATAATAATAATAATAATAATAATAATAATAATAACAATTATAATAAAAGACGTTTTAGAAGCGCTAAGAAATATTTACACAAATTTTTGTGACAACAACAATAAGCGGGTAAAATCAAAAACCCACATAAAATTTACACATAGGACAAAAGCCCCCACCCCAGTCCATCAAACAAAAGCCTCTCTAAGGTGAATAGACCAGACTGATTACTTTCTATTTTTACACGCCCAGTGTTCGGGAACTTGCACGCCCGTTTAACTCACAACGAGTGAAAAATGTCCACCGGTTAAAATGTTGTGAGCAACTTCTGTTCCTCGTTGTGAGCACCAATCTATGACGTGTGACACGATAAACAAGCTGAGTTTTTCATAATTTTTGAAGATTACAGACATTTCTGTAAAAATATCGGAATGCAGTTAGCTAGCGATGTGTTTTCCGAGTATGCACATGTAAAGATATTGCCTGTTGGTTGACAATTTGATGGAAATACCGTGCGACGCAGTCACTCGGGGTAGCAGGAAAACTGTAGACAACTTCTCTTTGGACCTTATTTAACATTGAAAACGTCGATTCTGGTGACGTTTTGTGCATTCTAACCTAAAACAGATGCCCACAAGTCTTCAGCGTAAATTATTATCTGAAAGTCTTCATAGAAACGAAGAAATACCCTTTTTTTGCTTTAATCCTCGTTGTGAGCACCATAACCTCGTTGTGAGCAAGACAAGCGCAGTGCGTGTATGGATTTAATATGTAATTCAGATGGTGAAAATATAATTTTCAATCTACCAAAGCAATTAAAACGTTTTTGCACAGCAGCATTTCTTTGCAAGACGTTGTGCATACCCCAGAGGGAGGCATATTAGTTTTTAACTGTCCGTCTGTTAGTCCGTCCGAAAACTTTAACATTGGCCATAACTTCCTTATCAGTAAACGGATTTGATTCATATTTGAACAAAACATCACTTAGCACAAGACCTTCCTACGGACCTGTATTTTTTACCTTGACCCCTGAATGGCCTTTACCTTGAAGGTCAAATTGTCCAAAAACTTAAAAATTGGTCATAACTTCCTTATTAGTATACGGATTCTACTCATATTTTGACACAACACCCCTTTAGGCAAGACCTTCAAACTGATCTGTATTATTTTTATCTTGTACCCTGAATGACCTAGAACATCCAAAAACTTTAACATTGGTCATAACTTTTTTATTAGTAAATGGAATTAATTCATATTTGGACACAATACCTCTTTGGACAAGGCCTTTCAACAGACCTATATTTATTTCACATTGACCTTGAATGACCTTCACATTTAAGATCTAATTGTCCAAAAACAAATAATCTATCTGGTCCATAAATCAAAGGACAAAGCACCACTTCGGGGGCATTGTCAACTTACCGTGACAGTTCTTGTTTTACATACCTTGGTCAGTCTTAAGCTCAGGATAAACACATGTATGTGTGCATCACACAGATTGTGAATTGTTGAAATATTCATAAACTCCCCGTAATGTTCACTCGAGCCACACTAGATTATACGAAATAAAAAACCTGATTTACCCCAACTGATTAGTTCTTCTGTTAATCTGATGACTTGTGAATTTGAAGAATAATTTTTAAAAAAAGAAAAAGAAGAACTATTGCAAAGAAAAAATATTGTACAAAAACGTTTTGATTGCTTTTGGTAGATTGAAAATTGTATTCTCGCCATTTGAATTACATATTAAAACCAGACATGTACTGCGCTTGTCTTGCTCACAACGAGGTTATGGTGCTCACAACGAGGATTAAAGCAAAAAAGGGTATTTCTTCGTTTCTATGAAGACTTTCAGATAATAATTTACGCTGAAGACTTGTGGGCATCTGTTTTAGGTTAGAACGCACAAAACGTCACCAGAATCGACGTTTTCAATGTTAAATTAGGTCCAGAGAGAAGTTGTCTCCAGTTTTCCAGCTACCCGGAGTGACTGCGTCGCACGGTATTTCCATCAAATTGTCAACCAACAGGCAATATCTTTACATGTGCATACTCGGAAAACACATCGCTAGCTAACTGCATTCCGATATTTTTACATAAATGTCTGTTATCTTCAAAAATTATGAAAAACTCACCTTGTTTATCGTGTCACACGTCATAGATTGGTGCTCACAACGAGGAACGGAAGTTGCTCACAACATTTTAACCGATGGACATTTTTCACTCGTTGTGAGTTAAACGGGCGTGACTTGGGTTATACTTCAAATAAATCTAGATAAGTATGCGTCTTTCACTTTTATTTCCTTGATAAGCTTTGAAAAGCGATTCTCTGAAAATATTCATTTACATTTGAACTGCACAATATATAATAAAGTAAACATAAAACATCAATGAACTATAAGTACGAATTACACAATAAATCAAATTAGAACTTTTGTACCTTTAAATTTAAATCTTAATGTAAAATATCTTTTAAAACAATTGAATTTATTTGTTAAAATACATCAAGTTCCAGATTTAAACTGACGAGATTCTCAATAGACGGAGATGGACTGGAGGAGGGGGGGGGTGCTTTTGTCCTACCTGTATTTTGATGGGGGGGGGGCTTTTGTCATACAGTGTAAATTTCATGGGGGGGGGGGCTTTTGTCCACCTTGTCATTTTTAGATGGGGGGGGGGGGGGGGGGGGCTTTTGTCCGTATCCCCATTAAAATAAATTACTTACTTACTTTCTTATACACATAAATGAAGTATAAAGATCCTTTCACATTATCTGCGGATTTTCATAATTAAAATAAAACTTTATTAGTATAAGAATATTTGGAGTATCAGTAAAAATTCGAAAAGTCCAATTTAAAAAATAATTTTACTATCAATATATAATTTAGTATGTTCTTAACTTGAGTTTTAAAAATCAAACTAAGACAATTTTTTATTTTTTTAAACAGAAATTTACTTTTACAAAAACTGTTCCTAGATACATAATTTTATTTTAACAAGGTAACAAATGTTAATTTACATAGCACGGTCATGTTCCCCTTTCCTGAACAATGTTCAAGTCACCGAATTATGCAGAAACAGGGCTGATGGGAGACAAGGAAACTCGGGAGATGATGATGATATTTTTCAAGATATGCTATTTCGAATAATTTGACATCATCTATCAACAATACATGTACATACACCCCGAGTGACATCCATCTGATTCTAGCTTGTTAACTTAGATATAATTGGACCTGGCGGCAAGTTACTTTAAAGTTTACTTTAAGATAAATCTTAATTGTGTCATCTTGTTTAAATGACGAATTCCGCCAAATTAAAGGATAACAACAACACGACGCTGCAAAAACATTGGAAAGAATATAGCAGCTATGTCATGTATGTCTGTTTCATTTTAATATGTCGGGTTAGAGTCTTTATAATATCTGGAACAAAATCACATAGAGACTCGGTTATTTAATTCCCTTATTTCGTATATGAATTATATTAGAAATTGACAATAAAAATACCGTTAAGAAATTCAACACCAATTGCGCTAACTTACCTAATCGGAGAAAACCGACACTTGATATACCCTGCTGCGTTTATGATCAATATCCGGATCAATATCCGACTTAATCAGTATTGTCTTCGATTATGGCAATACAGCACGTGGCTATTACACAATATTATGTCATAAATGAGACCGCGCGAAAAGAATCAAAAATGGGGAATTCGGATCTACCCACGGATTTATATTCCATAGAACAACATAAGACTTTCTATTCAACACTTGTTGTACAGAAACGCAAATCTTTGTTTTCCTGAAATAAAAGATTAAATAAATAAATAAATAAATAAATAAATAAATAAATAAATAAATAAATAAATAAATAAATAAATAAATAATAAATAAGAAAATATATGAAATAAATGAGTAATGAATGAATAAATGAATGTATGAATAACGTAAATGAATGAATGATGAAGGGTGATTGATTCAATGAATGAATGAATGAATGAATGAATGAATGAATGAATGAATGAATGAATGAATGAATGAATGAATTATGAAGAATGAATGAATGAATGAATGAATGAATATATGAATGAAATGAATGAATGAATGATGAATGAATGAATGAAATGAATATAGAATGAATATATCATTGTTGTTTTCTTTCATGCATAGCAATAGTATAGCCGATTATGGTATTATTTAATGTATAGCCATATTTTTTATAGGACATATATCAACCGATAATAATTTAATTGCTGTGTGACAATCCCGATTTCATCTTCGTGATTTCACAATTATTTAACTTTCACGATTTTAACTTCACAGATTCACGATTTTTTATAATTAATTCATGTTTTGAACATCACAATTCAACTTTATCATTTTCTCATGTTTGGCTTATATTATAAATATTATAATGAAATGAATAATGGAAATTGCAAAATAGCATGATTTCAACCATTGATGCAACATGCGAAACTAACTATCTTAATCGTCAACTTCGCAATTGTAAAGAATTCGCTATTTATCTGCGGGTGTATGCTAAAAAAGCATCACCAAGCTGGTATGAGCTAAAATATTTCGCCATGTTACAGGTGGATTGTCTTACATGTTCTGTGTATTTGTACGCAATTGACGCGTTAATAACTCAAGGAAATTTTGCATTGTGTAAACTTGTCTAATGGTTCTGACAAATATAAATCAGACA
Organism: Ruditapes philippinarum; assembly: GCF_026571515.1. Classification (NCBI taxonomy): domain Eukaryota; kingdom Metazoa; phylum Mollusca; class Bivalvia; order Venerida; family Veneridae; genus Ruditapes; species Ruditapes philippinarum. Next base: position 20,367 of record NW_026864996.1, read on the forward strand.
ATTTCTTTACTCTTACAGGAAATAGGCTTTTCAGAAGTAAATTTTCATTTCGCTATTTCTTATATACAGAATCCGTTATTTGCACGAATACAGAATTTCGTATTTTAGTAAATGTATACGGGACTTGTTTATAAAAATTCCGTTATATTAGTAAAATACGGACTTCGTACATCAAAGTTCACCGTATATTACGAGTGTACGGAGTTCGTATGACTAGTCATGTACGGACTGATATAATATACGATCCCGTACATCTCCGTATTTCAAGTTTCCCGTATTCTTACACGTATATTAATGATATACGGAATTCCGTACACTTCCGTATATCCATATCTTTTTCGCAGTGAGTGATCTAGCCTGATGAAATGATGATGAAATCTTTAATATGTATAATTACGGCAAATGTACTGCAAATAGAAGTGGTTGTGCATGATGTTCTTGTGGATTATATCACTCTCGAAGGTTGTGTTCCATTCACACTTTTGGTTCTATAATACGGTAAAACCGTAATCTTTGACTCAATAGAAACTTGCCTAAACTAGATTTATTGAAAGCAGCACACCTCCAGATTAATGCTTATTTTCATGAAAATTTTGAAATGTATTTGAATGTGTAATATTGTAATGTAACCAGAAGGAAGCAATTCACACATTATCAATGGCACTTACAAACCACGTAACTTTCCAAAAGTGGTCAAAATATGCATAAATAACCTGCGTTAGTAACGCAGTAGAAATATAGTCATTAAAAAAATAGAGAAAATCAGTCATTAATCGCACATTATATGTAAAATATTGAATCTTGAAACTTTTTACTTTTCCTTACATCTTAGTACATTTTTCTCATATTTGTTTTTATTGAAATATTTTAACTCATCTTGACATGGTACGTTCATGCAAGAAAAACTAATATTCTGATTTATATATCAGTTTTCATGTTTATCTATGCAACCATATCAAACGTGCCCGTGTGTGATTTAACATTCTAATTCAATGCGGCTTTCATTTTTCTACGATGATTATTTAATTAGTGCTCGCCAATTTTTTTAAGCCAATCACCGACGAGGATTTTTCAAATTTTCATGTTACAAATCTTAATAGAACAGATTTTATATAAACTGGACGTTTTATATTATGATACGCAAGTGGGCGGTGCACTAAGCCGGTTAGAGTGCATATTGGATGTTCTTCGTAAAAAAGAAAGCTACAGTCGCTTCGCAAGCTCCGCTCCTTTTTAGCTTTCTTATTTACGAAGAACACCCAATATGCACTCTAACCTATACATAGAAAATACAAAATTATTGGTTTGTCGTTTTGTCGCGCTTTTTCAAAACTAGATCATTTATAAACAAAACAACGATTTCAAAGTACAAAGTATCATTTATAATTAATATTGAGTGGAATATGTGGTTTTGAATACAAGCCATATGAATTCATTTATTTAACAAGATTTAAACAAGACTTAATGTCTTAAGAAAGGTGGTTTAATATTTCAAACGATTAACAAAAGGTAGTTGGCAGTGTCTCGTAAAAATATTCTAGTTTACTATTCTCATTTGAGCAATATAGAGATATATAAATAAGAATAATATAATTTAAACAGTCAGGAACTAAATATGATGTATGACAATGATTTTTAATTTGAAAAAAAGTGTTATCTTCAATATTTCGTTTATATCTGTTATCTAGACTCAATTTGTAATTATCAAAGGTTCAAGATTGAATGTATGATCCAATGTCAAAAATCTAAAATAATGTACATATTTTTCGTAGGTCACAACGCATTTGGGAATATACATAATGCGCATATTTTTAACTATGTCAATTCATTTTTAAAAAACTAGTTTGATCTCTTATTAAGATACACTAAAAGTGATTAATTAAAAGTTTTTTGTAGCTTTTACACAATTCTTCTTTTCTTCTTCTCTTTTTTTCATATCAAAAATGATTATATTGTATATAAATGTTCGATCAGAAAACAAAATGGTTAACTATGAGACTCTGAGTCACAAAACAAAAGTCAGTTTTCCAAGTTTAAGTACTAAACCATTCACAAGAGTCTGTGCTTTTCGGTGTGCGTTACTTAAAATGGCAATAGATGACGAGGAATGATAGGCATTTCATCGGTATGAAATTCATTTAGAATATATACACGTGATTTTATTAACAAAAACTTGCAAACGAATGTGCTGCAAGGCGGAGCTGTTGACTTTTGAGTCAGCGCAAAAATTTCTGTACTGCAATAAACAGTATACATATTCAAACGTTTTTTTTTTTTCAACTATACTTATCAATTTGAATGAGAGCATGAATTTAAAATTTGCGCACAACAAAATTAACAAAGAACTCCGACTTATGATGTCCAATGAGTAATTGCTAGAACCCGTCAAAAACCCGTACTCAAACTACCGGAAGATAAATTTGGCTGAATTTGCCAAATACATCTGATCCTATTCTTGGATAATCTGTTCATATTTTAAAAGAAACTAAACTATTATCGTTCGCTTCATTATAATTTTCATTTCCAGATACAACACGAATTGTTTCTCTTATGTTCACCATGTCAATACTATTATGCATGGGCTGTTTTGTGTAATTCAAGGAACAACCTTGCCATTTTTTGTACCACCTTGCCCTCGAGGTTTAGTTGTATATCTTTACCAACTTGTCAAAAAACCTCTTCTGCGCTAGTTCCCGTCAATACAGAAATCATAAAAGCGTTCTTTCAAGTTTTGACATATTCAAATGAACGCTGTTCTTCTTACGACGCGCTAACACTCGCTGTGTCCATGTTTTTGCATTCTTCCATTTTTGTTTTATCTGTTACTATAGTAAGGTTCACTTTTGTTTAAAATCTCGTCTGTTTAGCTAGAAAATTCTTTATTTGCGCATCCTGAAATAGGCAACTGTTCAACTCCCTGAGTTTCTTTCTCGTCATCAGTTTTGAACTAGTCCCAAATTTTGAAATCTTAACAGATTTTTCTTCTTTGGAGAATATGTTCTACCCGGTGTGTTATGTGCGCGTTTAAACACACGGTGAAATTGCCGCAATATCAGGCGACGATAACAGGCGCTAACCAGCTGCCTGGTGTTTTTTCTTTTGTTTGCTTATAAGATAAAAATCCTCGAGATCTTTAGAGCGCCGTACTCGCACCGGCAGACTCTCTGATAATTTCTGGAGTGGGTTTCTGCTATTATAAATGTCGTCGTCATATTTTCTTTTTGATTCAGTGGATCGTTCTTGTTCCAACCTTGGCGTGAGCGGATAATCACCCCTGTGATACTAAACCGTCGTCTGCTGTCACCGGCAGGCTCTACGAATTGATGATATTCATTGCGCGTTGGATATCTCTCTTTTTTACGTTCCAAAAGTCTACGTTCTGTTTTAAATGATTCATAAACGATTTCTTTTCCCTATCTAGATAATAACTTTCTTGTTCAAATTTTGTTTTCAGACCTTTATGTTTATTATAAAGGAGCTGTGACTTTGCTGGTGCGACCATAAACTCTATGTTAATAGTACGATCCTGCCATGACAGATCTTCAGTCCGTAGACAAAACACAGCCGTTGACATGTTTTGCTCCTTGATTTATGACTTCCCAATTACTAAGATATAACCAATCTGAAAAGAGAAAAAAATCATCTTCCTGTATCGTTTAAAGTTTTAAACTGTGCATTGACAATATCGGTCAATTCATAAGACACATTTTGTTTCTGGAATGAATGCATACAATATTCTTTAGAAAATGTAAATATATATTTTAAAATGTTGTATTAATGTATTTCAGAATACATGTATGTAAGATGCTTATCAGTTGGAAGAGAAATAATTTGTCATAAGGGTAGCAAAATGTAAACAAAGTGATATTTTGACTTCTTTACAAAACAAAACACATAACTATACATATTGCCAAATTGCTATAGAATCAAAATATGACTCAATAACATGGCAAAAGCGTACACCTTTTTTGAAAATGTAAAAGGACGCAATTTTTCTTTTAAAAATGCTTGTTTAATAGTTGTTTCCTTTTTTTAATTGGCTTAGTGGGCCTTTAAATTATATGTGATATTAATCAATGGGTCTTTAATCGCGTGATTGAATTAAATTACATCGATACTTTCATGTTTCTTTCGAAAATCACAAAAGAGAATAAGTGATTGCTTATAGATCTTATTTCACGATCATATTAAATTTATAACGTTCAATGTTGTTGTCATCAATACTAAATGACCTTTCATGTTTGTGAAATACAGAAATATATGTTTGTTTCAATAATTTCAAAAATAGGAGACACATCGGACACTTATATATTTTAAAACGTTCGAATTTCAGCCTGCATTTGGTTTAGATACAAGAGGCAGTGAAACATCTCTCATGACCCCACTCAACCCCGCCCAGCGAGCGCCCCCCCCCCCCCCTCCCCCACACATACACCGGCAAAAGCAGTTGAAAGTCAATTTTCGACAAATTATGTAAAACTGTTCAGCAATTCAAGCATACTCAAATTATATATAACTTATCAATAACGAAATTCTATTGATTTTAGACAGTCATATGGATAGAAATACTAACACACTAGTTAGCACGAACGTTCCTGATATTATATAATATTCAAATGATTTGAATTTTAACCATTGTTTACTCGGATATTCAACTGTTGTGCTAAAAAAGAAAAAGATAAAAAAAAAATTTTTTTTGTTTTTTTTTTTTTTTTTTTTTTTTTTTTTTAATTTTTTTTTTTTTTTTTAAAATTTTTTTTTTTTTTTTTTTTTTTTTTTTTTTTTTTTTTTTTTTTTTTTTTTTTTTTTTAAATAAAGATAAACTGCATTATTCTAAAGATTTTTCTTTTTTTGTTTTCATAACCCGTAACTTGACCAGCCAATTGTTTAATGCTATTACTATATTTTCACTAATTTTTAAGTCCGTAGTGACATTTTGTATACATCTATTCATAGTACATTACTATTATACTTATATTGTTCTTTATTAAATCAAACAAAGCGAATTAAAAGCATATTTGATCGGTTATTATACACACTTTATACCAAGCAGTTTAAAGTTAATGCGTTTAGATTAAATAACTTCTTTGCTTTCCTTCTTCTGAACGGTAAACCGATTTTTAAATGTTTTTGTATATATTATTATTAAATTTGGTATAATTTTTCATCACCATATACGTTGATGATTAAGCCTTTTGTTAGGATTTCCGGCTTAGTTCTAAATATAGAAATGCAGGTATAATATATGTATTTTAGAGATTAATGACTATAAGATCCACGACTTTTTCATTCTAAATATAGAATTCTACAAAAATACAATTGTTCATCAATTGTCTAGTCGTTAAGAAGCATTTATTCTTTATTATAACTATTCTCTATAGTAAAATTAACATTATTCGATTATCTGTTTATACTTTTGGTCGTAACATCACGGCTGTCGGTCCGCCTTACTGGCTTTCAAGGATAGTTAAGCAGAAATTGCATGCTGATTAGCAAGAGACAGGACCGACCACATATCCCACATGATTTCTAAATTAGAGGTGAGAGACAATTCACCATAAGACTTCTTGTCCGAGATAAACTGCTGCAGAGAAATGATGATTAATGTTATGTTTTATCTTCAAAATGACTTACATTTAAATATTTATCACATTGCACATTGGGCCAGATTAAGTAATAACGTACGTGTCAATTAATACCAAAGAGATGCCATGCTCAAATTTGATCTTTGGAAATCCTGTTAATCGCTATATAGCCTGTTTTGGCAAAATAAGCATCTTTTAAGTATACAAATAAAGCTTAACGCTGACAGTTTAAACAACAAAAAATAAATATATTTACAATTTTAAAGTTAAACAATCTGCAGTAACTGTCTCTAATTTACGTCACGTAACATAGTTTATCATTCTTGTCCGTATGTATAAATTTAAATAATGCATTCATAAGAAAATGTGAAAATTAAATTGTAATCATATCAATATTTGTTTTCTTCTATCTGTCACAATAAATTAATAGATACGTATTTGTTTAAAAGGCGGGTTTTACATCTCGATACAATAGTAAACATGTTCAAAGATAATCATTGTTCAGGATTTAACTAAGAGTGCATGAGACCACGACTCGCCTTAAACACTATATGCAGTTATTAAACTATAATTTCCGAGGGTGGGGGTGGGGGTGGCGGTCGACATCTTTAGTCAGTTCTCTGCTGTAATTATTAATAACCTTTATAGTCATTAGACAACTGCTATTTAATTAAGTTCAAACAAGAATATAATAAATGGAAAATGAAGAGATAGTCTATATCATATCTGTAAAACAATAACCTTGTTCCAAAAACTGTTAGAAATATGTTTAATTTTTTAAATGCCAAATATAAATATGTAAGTCCAAAAATAAGGCAAATTGGTATAATATGTCATATAGTGTTTTACATCTGCATTTTTCAGAGTACCTAACTTGGATTAACCAACATATTTCTTTATCGTTATTTTTTTTTTGAAAAGTGTAATGTATTTATTAACGTTACCTGTTATGTACACTAAAACAAATTTTCACATGCATCGATCAACACTTTTTACAATACTGATTACTGTGTTTTAATACGTTATAAACGTTTTTTTTTTCTCTCTGTAAAACAACGTAAACGGTTGACGTATCGCATTCCACTTGCTACCAAATTGCAACAAAATTAAGTGACTAACGGTAGCAAAAGGTTTTTAATGTTTGAATACTAGGTACCATCTTTAAAATTCAATTCACTCGCAGTGAGAGTTATATAGCTTTGCGTAACATAATTATATCTTTATCTCGTTATTTAATTTGTCATGAGAACAAATGTCATGACCGCACTGTGACAAAGTAGTCTTATTTATGTGATAAACGAGCCGCGTCACGACAAAACCAACATAATGGGTTTGCGACCAGCATGGATCCTGACCAGCCTGCGCATCCGCGCAGTCTGATCAGGATCCATGCTGTTCGCTTACAAACCCTATAACAAGTAGAGAAACTGTTAGCGAACAGCATGGATCCTGATCAGACTGCGCGGATGCGCAGGCTGGTCTGGCTCCATGCTGGTCGCAAACCCATTATGTTGGTTTTGTCGTGACGCGGCTCAAATAGATAACTGCATTATTATTATTATCAATGATACTCACCCGAAAACGCCTAACTCAATCCACACAGCTTTAATTTATCCAATACAAGATCAGAATATGTATTTTGTTAAGATATACCGTTTTGAAAAAAGATGTCCTTCGTAATTGAGTAAACAATGAATAGCTTAAAACAAAGCATTAGGAAAAAGGTATTCCGATTCCATCGGCTCATGAATTAATTATTCATCAATTGTAACTATAACTGTCTTCGATTCAAGGACATCATGTTTGTATTTACCATTCATGACAGTGGCATGTTGTGTTGCCGATTACAATAAAAAAAACGCTGATTTTGTTCTATGTTTTATAAGAGGGGAAAAAAGGATTTTCGATTCTAAAGGGAAAAGTATGGTTTACGTTATTGTTAAATAACACGCAACAGTGTAAATGCTTTAGAGCGGTAAAACATAGGACACTATAAAATTGTTATACTCATTATTAAAGATTCTATTACATTCTATGCTCAAATTTGATACTAGAAAATATTGATAATTGCTACACAGGTTATTTGTAAATATAGAATGAAACTGTTTTGACTTCATACAAAATAGATATGTTTAAAATTATACACACGTACGTGGTCACAATAGGAAAATATAGTGTCATTAAAAAACTGGTAGGGTTGTTTTGTTGTTTTTTTTAAGGAAAAACAACAACTTAAATTGGCCTGTAATAGGGAAGGCAGCTTTCCATTCATAGTTTATTCATTCTTTTATTTATTTAAAAAAAAGTTTAAAGTTTTTTATCTTGTTAAGTTTTAACCAAACAGTAAAACTTTAAACGTTTTTTATATAATTATATCAAGTAATAAAGCAAGGCTTTTGTGCGCTACAATATTTTTTGATATTATAACGATTTGTTAGAATGAAAGAAATATCTTAGTGTTGACAAAAAAAACAGTCCGAATGAGAGCATTTTGCAGGTGTGTGATGACGAAATATCCTACCATTGTTACGAATATATCTGAGTTTCGCATAGCTCTTACATACAGAATTATGGGCGGAGTATTGTATTTAGACGAACATCAAAAGAAACCTATTCATATGTTTATAATCTGGAAAAAAACTTATATATAAAGCCTGTTAAATTGTATTATGTACAAACGTTATTAAAAATTGAATTAATATGGTAAGTTCAAGTGGAATTAAAACGACTATTTTAAACACCATAAAATATAATGAAATAATTTTGACTAAATCGTAATACCCCCTTTTTAATTATATCAAATTCCTTGACTACAAGCCAACACTCGTACAATATCTGTCTGCCTTTATGTTTGTTTTTAAAGGACCTCTAATCAGGTCTAAAACATAAATTGAATTTCTGACTTAGAACAGCTTGGGCACTTAAAATAAGATAATTTAGAAATATACTCTGAAATAAAAAGAAAATTGTATTATTGTGCTACACTAAGTCTTATTCCCATTTGGTTGAAATGCGTTGTAACGTTTTTTCAATTTTTGGGTCATTTTTTAACAAGTTGAATACTTATTCTGGAAAACAGAGTGAGCAAATGATCTGAAATTTTGCACACAAGTTATTGGTATAGGCAGACCTTCATCAAATGAAACATAAATCTCGAACAATAACTTCAAGACGCGTCTAATCAAAAAACCTCAGTGGCGTCCCTTTAAGGTCTTTGATATTTTATTAAAAGTAAATAGATCCTTACTTCAGTGAAACACTTCATAACGATACAATACAATTTAATTTAACGAACATAAAACGTGCATGAATTTGTTATAAATACATGACCTATAAATATCAGGTGATGATTTGTAAAATGAAACATTTAGTTTGAAAAAAGGACATGTAAAGCATACATTGAAAGGTCAGTACAGAAAATGTTTTTATCGATTTCTGACAACCCTAAATAGATTTTATTTTACTCTACTAAAAGTGTTACCAATGAAACATTTAGACGGACAATTAGTTAAAAAAAAATCCAGATCATTTACCTTAATCGTTCAAGTCTAAAAAGATTATCAATAAAGTAGGTAACAACTGACTTCATTTTATCGGTGTATGGATGCGTGCACTTTAAAAGGTGTAAGGTTTTACCACTTTGTAAGGTGCAGGGGTTTATGCACTTTATAAGATGTTAGGGTTTATGTACTACATAAGGTGTAGGAGTTTATGCACCTAGTTTATGCACTTTATGAGATGCAATGCACTTTATAAGGTGAAGGGATTTATGTACTATATAAGGTGTAGGGGTTCATACACTTTATAAGATGTAAAAGTTTATGCACTTTGTAAGATGTTGGGGTTTAAGTACTTTATAAGGTGTAGTGGTCAATGTACTTTATAAGGTGTAGGGATTTATGTATTTTATAAGGTGTACGGGTTTATGCACTTGGTTTGTGCATTTTAAAAGATGATGAGATTTATGCACTTAATAATGTGTAGGGATTTATGTACTTTATAAGGTGTAGGGATTTATGTACTTTATAAGGTGTAGGGATTTATGTACTTTATAAGATGTAGGGGTTTATGCATGGTGGTTTGTGCACTTTAAAATATGTAGGGAATTATGTACTTTATAAGGTGTAGGCGTTTTTTGCACTTTATATGTTGTATGGGTTTATGTACTTCATAGGGCGTAGGTGTATATGTACTTTATGGGGCGTAGGCTTTTATGCACTTGGTTTATGCACCTTGTATGTTATAGGGGTTTATGTACTTTATAAGATGAACGGATAAAGCACTTGGATTGTGCACTTTATAAGATGCACGGCTTTATACACTTTAAAAGCAAATCAATTAAGATAGACTACTTTAGTCGGGGCTTTTAAAAAAGTCCGCTATTTCCTTTTTCCAAGTCACGATGGCTCGCCATCCTGCATCTACTAGATTGTTAATTATATCAGCGATTAAGTTTCCTATCTTCTTTGGTTAACCTCAATCTGTACCACAATATATGATTCAGCAAATACCTGTTTATTTAGGTAAAGCAATTTCGTAGATGAAAACGTTAAAGTAAATAATGTATGTAATGTATTACGTAAATCTGTACAGCCAATTGAAAACGATAACTGCTCGCTCGTCTTGTTCGTTTTATTACAATTAGGTATATACTGGTAACCGCCAAAAGTGGTTATTAACCTGTCATAAATTAAAACTTTTAAAGTTAAAGCAGCTTTTAGAATAACTGAACTTTATATTGAAATCATATAAACAAGTTTATACATAAATGCATTTTGCTTTAGGCAGGACATTATTTACATAACTTCAAAAATGAAACATAATAAGAAGCCTTAAAACAGTTCATTTTTCGAATAGTTTATACAGACTTTTGTGGTCTCTTTATATAAATACACTTTACATAAATCATATATACATCATGATACGAAATGTATAAATGAGACCAAAGGCTAAAGTCTCGAAAATATTCGAAATCATACACTTATCAACATGGAAAGTGTGGGGGGTGTTATGAATAAAAGCAAAACAATTAATGACTGTCACTATCAACATTTATTTCAGGTATATATAAAAATAACTCCTTAATCATAGTTTATATTTACATACATACGTTAACGGACTGATAATGAGATGAATTGTGGTAATAAATATTCATGAGTGAGGAGATGAATGTAACGATAATTGATAATGAGGCGTAATATGGCATAATGAAGCGTAATGAGGCGTTAAGAAGCACTCTATCACAGTCAAAATGAAGAAAAATTAACGTTAACATATTTATTGACATGAAGTGAAAAGCATACATGTATTTACTCATTACAATCACACTTCTTTATTCGACATTTGATTTCCCTTTCTTTGTGTCATAACTCCGTGATAATTATTGAAGACTTTCATTTGACCTTGTGAAAAAATATTGAAAAGAAATCAAACTATTTATTATGCTGTTATTTTAAACTTAAGTCGAACACACAGTCAAAATGACATAATGCTCTTTTTTTCAATGTCAAACTGATTAAATAGTTGTATATTTTAAAAGATTGACTATTACAATGGCGATTGAACAATATTTGATAATGTCAAATGTTTAAGATGAAATATAAAACAGACTTAATACAATGTACTATTATGTATAAAGAAGTGGTCCTCTCCCTTTTTATAAATAGAGCACTGCCAATAATTTCCGAAATATATTAATAGATATTTATTCATGTGGGTCATTGTGGTTTTTGATTATTCAGGTGACGTTTAACAAATGTAACAAAATAAAAACATACTTTCAATTGTACCTGAACACTCACAATTTACTCTTAGATAGGCATAATGTCACCTTAAGCACCATTTCAGTGATGACTTTTTGATGATGTGAGAAAATGTCAGAAAGTACTTTACTTTAGAATTCATCTTTATGGCGTTTTACAATAAAAAGTTATATTTGGTAGGAAAACGCATTTACAGATGATTTATTATTCATGTTTATGCCATCATTATGTCTCTCACAGGAGAAGATGCATCGTTTTTTAAGATTCATTTGTCTTTTCTCTTCTTCTTGTTTTTCTTTTTTTAACAGAAGGAACAAAAACTATGTCAAAATGTAAAAATAAACGTCACATCATATCTATGAAGCTAGTTCTTTTCATAATAAGTGTTTAAAGAAGGATATAAATTTGAAATACTATGACCTGGTGGTTATTTTGAAATCAAAGGCAGTATCATTAAAGACAATGAAACAAAAAAAATCAATTCTAGTCAGCGGAACTTTCCTAGCGTTATCTAAAGGAAAGTCTGGTTTAAACATTCCTCTTTGTCATTTCTTTTTACACACCCTGACAAGTCGACGATTGTGGTTCTTTATAGATTTTTGTTATTCTCGGTTGTCGGAAAAAATCTATTGCATACTGAAAAAATAAAAACATAACATTTTAAAGCAAAGTAAATATTTATAAATGCCATCAATCTTTGTAAGAAAAAAACAGCAGGAGACATGGTATGAGCAATTAACTTTTCATGGTTTTTTCCGTGATATTTTATTTCGTTGAAAAAAAACAACAATTTAATAATAATATGATATTGTTTGTAAACAACGTTTGTGGTGTACGAGGAATTTACTATGGACCTTTAAGTGAGAGAACGGGTTTTCAGTAGTTAAGGTGTCTGATAGTTGGCACATGGCTGTAAATCCTTTATGATAACAAGTACTGCTTAGTCCAGCATGCAGATTCAATTTGAATAATGTAATTTGAAATAGATATATTTCACACCCGAAAATTACAAGTTATTTCGATAGTTCTCTCTTTTTTCACCTTATGTATATACTAAATTAGCTCTATCTTTTTTCACCTTATGTATGTACTTAATTAGCTCTATCTTTTTCACTTTATGGTTATAAAAAGTATTAAATAAATACTTACGGAAATTTCTCTTTTCGGGGATGATGTCCAGCATTGGGCATTTTCCAAGGATTTATCTAAAGTCTGTCTTAGAATGTTTCTCATCTTTCGGTCATCTTTCCAGTTTGTGTTTACAAGCGTCCTGAAAACGTTAGTTCCGTTTATCTTGTGCCCATCAGTACTCGTGAGTTTATCATAATTATTCCAGCTCATACAGCCTTCAATTGGTTTTCTTGGGTAATACAGCATATATCCACGGCACAGTTCGTCATACTCCGTCCAACCACCCTGTGAATAAAAGAAAGACAAATGTCAGTTGTTTAGATTTGTTGATACATTGAATGATAATCATTTGGGCCACGTCAAGACAAAACTAACGTATTGGGTTTGCGACCAGCATGGACCCAGACTAGCCTGCGCATCCGCGCAGTAAGATCAGGATCCATGCTGTTCGCTATTAGTTTTTCTACTTGTAATAGAGTTGGTAAGCGAACAGCATGGATCCTGATCAGACTGCGCGGATGCGCAGGCTGGTCTGGATCAATGCTGGTCGCAAACCCAATATGTTGGTTTTGTCATGACGCGGCTCATTTCTTTCTTTGTGCCATTTTCATTTCAAATGTATGATGTGCAAAATGTATTATACAAATGTATACCTTAAACTAACAAAGAATAAATCAATCATTTTCCGTTTTAACAAATTTGATGTTATACGCGAAAAGAAACACTAGCTGTCTTGATATATTTAAATTTATTGCACTCTACCTTTAACCCAGGTGAAAATCGTTTTGTTTAAAAGGGCCACCAAAGTCTTATCCTTTTACTATTTATTTATCTATAGTCTAAGACTATAATAACCAGTTAAATCCACAATTAAAAATAATGAATATGAACTAGACATTTAATATAAATGTGTTCATCTCTAGAAAAAAACAACATGTTTATACGAACACTCAAAGGAGATACATTTGTCTTAACGACGCGGTTTGAATGATAATCAGTTGCTACATTACCGATAAATGCACGATGCTAAATGTTTAAAGTTTAAGAAAAAATAGCGCATTTATTAACTAAAACAAGCGCATTTATAAAACCAAGAAATTAGCATATTTATTAAACCCGGACAACAGCGCATTAGTAAAACCAGGAAAATAGCGTATTTAAAATATAAAAACTCAAGGAAATGGCATGTTTATGAAACCAGGAAAATAGCGCATTAATAAAATCAGGAATATAGCGCATCTAAATTTTAAAACCAGGAAAATGGCATATTTATAAAGCCACAGTACTTATAGTACCGCACTTATAAAACAAGGGATTTCGCCCACTAAATCTTATAAAATCAGAAAAAAATGAAGGAAAATAGCGTATCTAAGAAAACAACAGGAAAATAGCGTATCTATAAAACCAGGAAAATAGCGTATTCATAAAAGCAGGAAAGTAGCGTATTCATAAAAGCAGAGAAGTAGCGCATTAATGAAACAAGGGAAATAGCACATTAAATCTTATAAAATCGGGAACAAATATAATTTTATTTTCCATATTTAGAAAGGGCAAATCTGAGTTTTATAGTTTTTAGATAATGGTTTCAGAGCTTATAAGATTATCAGCTGAAGAAAGTGCAGATAAATGAGATGTTATTTGTTATGAAAGTAGCAAATGTAAACAAACTAGCAATTATATTATTTGACTTCCATACAAAATACTAAAACATTATACCTATAATAATGCCAAAAAAAAGAGCAAAAGATGGTTCAGTTATTTCGCCAATAAGTAACTTTTCTGAAACTATAACAGGACATAATAAATGATGTTTTAGAAAATAAAGATAAAAAAACATTTCTGAAGCATAATGGGCCTTTAATGTTTACGCCGACTATTGTTTTGATCTATGTTATCCCGCATTATAATTGGTCTAGATAAAATAACCCGACTGATTTATGATTAAAAAATCATGTAAAATATGAAATGGAAAGAAAAAAAAACGCATACAAACAAACAAAAACTCGAACCATACTGATAATGATCATTAGTATATAAATGTGAAAATGCTGTTACACACAAAGAAACAGAAAACGTAAGAGCAGTCCGCCGACAGACAGACGGTGTATATGTACGACAAACGTGTGGCATACCATTTTCAGTAATGTGGCTATTCATAAACCAGATTTCAATTTTAAATATGGAAACTAGCACATTTTCTTTTCACAAGACTAACTGCAGCTGTATATAGATATTGAACGATTACTAGAATAAGGTTTAAGTATTTTATGAAGTGTTTTCTTGTTTGTTTGTTTTTTGATAATAAAAATGTCTTACCACTGTTGGTCGTTGCCTCTGTGATGAATCATATAGGTACACTCTAACAATAATTCGTCTCTCTAAAATAAAAAAGCCAAGAACATGAATACATTTTGTCATTGCTAAGCTTTATAGAACATTATCTGATATTCCGGTACAAGTGGCATTCGTAATATGGTTTTGACATTCTGGTAAAAGTTTTTACATAGTTTCCGACATTCCGGTCAACATTCCAAATGGCATGGTCTATCCGAAAAATGTCCTTCATTACAAAAATAGTCGTCTAATATATAAACTGTCTTTTCTATATTAGTTCATATCGGTTTTGTCTAATTTAAAAACACGGGAGCTCAAGGTATAGAGCCTTATAATACCATTTGGAACCATTCGTCGATCATCGGAAAAGGCCGAAATGTTGCGAGTATCATAAGCAGCCAAAAAAAACAAAGTGCTTTAATGTAAAGCTCGATTCAAACTAAAAGTATATTATTTTAATTTTTTGTATTAAACTGTAGAATGAATAACTCAACACGTACACAATCAACTTTTCGTCGTGTACTCAGAAGGCGGAAGCTTTGTTGTTCACTATCATATGAACCTATCATACGCTAACCACGGTTTCTCCTGCGCTCGATTTCCTCTATAGGCGCGTGAAATGACGTAATTTCATGGCTTTACCCCATGAATGGGAGTGAAACTGAACACCAACCACGTCCCATCGGTACAGATTTGGTTGATCCAGATGGTTTAGATTTGATTAATCCAGATTTTTTTGTCCTCTAGATGTTTTAGATTGTTTTGATTTAGATCTTTTTTATTCCAGCAATTGCCAAT
Organism: Ruditapes philippinarum; assembly: GCF_026571515.1. Classification (NCBI taxonomy): domain Eukaryota; kingdom Metazoa; phylum Mollusca; class Bivalvia; order Venerida; family Veneridae; genus Ruditapes; species Ruditapes philippinarum. The sequence goes on from NW_026864996.1 coordinate 35,977, forward strand.
TCCCTGAAATACACTAACCATGATAAATCATAATGAGATCTATATCTTTTATATTCCCAGTTCAAGCGTCATTCATGGTAACTGTATTAGCCGTAACCTCATTAGTGTCTTTTCATGTCCGTAACCTTTTACTGCGAAAAAAGCTTAATTTGAGTTGCATCTAAAAAATGTTCAATCATTAATTCTGCCTTTTTTGTTTTTTCCAGTCTAGAATTTGATCTAGAATCGGATGGATATATATTATCCGTTATAGGTGGGTTTTATTTCTAAACAAGTGAAACACAAAGCGAATCAGTAATTATTTTTTATCGCGTCACTTTAATATATTTTCCTAAATTTTATTTCAATCACATAAATTTATATTATAAACAAGAAAGTTTCAGAGCGAATATAACCAAAATAGACATTCACTTTTGTAGCATTCTTAAAATGTAGGATACTAAGTCATCGCGCACCTGCAAAATGCTCCAAATCGGAATGTGTCCGAGTGGGAGCATTTAGAAAAATAATTACTGTATCCCGTTTTCAGGTTAAACTTTTAACTTTTTAAAAATCATATCAAGTACTAAAGCCAATCGTTGGTGCACTACATTTGATACTATAACATTTTTGTTTAGAATAGAAACAAATATTACCATCGAGTCGACGGGATGTTTACAAAAAGCTAAACAGTCCGATTGGGAGCATATTGCAGATGCGCAATGAAGTAGTATCCTGCCATTGATTATGGAACACTACGATACAATCTTAAACACTTATATATTTAGTATTTTTAAATAACTCACCCATCCAAGGCATCTCATTGAGCAGTAGGCTTTCTGGACAAAGTTTGGTTCTCCTGGTGGTATAAACTGAAGCCAGTTAGGACTAATGATGTTTCCAAGGGAAAGGAACGCCGCATCATGATCTCTTAACTTTGCTGTGTAAGTTATCCGTATACCAGAGTTGTCAATAAGATCTAAAAAACAAAATATCCCAATTATTTATTCTCATATAAATAGTAAAATGCATATTTATTTAAGTATTGTTGTTGTTGTTGTTGTTTTAATTAGTTTAACTACATAATGTCTCTTTCAACGTTCGTGCCTGTAATAATGACAAACGGGCACCAGAGGTCTTTCTCCACCAGTAAAGGCTGGAAAGTCGCCACATGACCTATACTTAGTCGGTCCGACGTTAAATCCAAATCAAACAATCAAATTTCACTTCAAATATACTGTATATGATAATTCTTAACTATATTCAGATATGCAACTGATATTGTAAACGGTATAAACATTAACATCTATGTAAGATGTTTTACTTGTAAAAGACTCCTCATTTTCGTAATGCGTGGCCAACACGTAAAAGTTTGCCTCTTCTGCTCCCCCAAAAGGTATTCCAACGTCTTCCGGAAGGTACATAGGCTGTAAAAATATTATTGATAATCATAATCAAATTTTAAATCAAACTTCCCAAATTTAATCTGTTCAAGGTAAAATAACTACTTCTTTTTCATATAAAAGTCTAGCAATCGAAATTCAAATCATCAAAGGTGTTTAGCAAACAGATATTTCATACATTGATGAAATGAATATAGAAATTTAAAAAAATGACTTTTGGAGACAGACTCGGTTTAGTCATAGATAAAATAAAATGCAATTTCTCTTAGCAGTATTCAATCGTCAACAATAAAAGTATTCGAACTGATGATCCCGGAGGAATCCCATTATCGAACGTTATCAAAACACTACAAAAAATCGGTCATTCTTTTAGAAATTTAAAAAATTAAAAACCCGTAACCAAAATTTTTTTGATGGTTTATATCATAAATATACTCAAATGAAGAATTTTTTAAAAATTTTAATTTCCCAAAAACATTTTCTGGAAAATTTCGGGAAATTTTCATTTTAAGTAAAAAAAAGGGGTAAAAAGAGATTTATTTCAAATAATATCTTAGCCAAATTTTTCAATAAGAAATGAATGCATATATTTTAATGATAACTTATAATGCGTATAACATTTGCAGTACATATTTAATATGTTCTAAGATGTAAGGAAATTGTTTTAGAAGAATAATTATATAACATATATAAAATTCACTAAAGAGTCGTAACATCCCTTAAAATTAACAGGATCTT
>NW_026864997.1:0-54353 GCF_026571515.1 Ruditapes philippinarum
AACCATTCGTTACCCTTTTTTAAAGAAGCAAACGTCCCATTCTACATGTACAATAATTTTCCTATTAAACAAATTTAAATGATTTCACACACTTTTTTTAATATTGAAACATTTACCTATTGCATTTTCTTATCTCAAGTTCACTATTAAAATTGAAAGTATGGTAAAACACAATGAAAATAACTATTCGCCATTTTCAAAAAGTTTATAATTTTGCGGAGACAGACTTTGAAGCTTAAAAAATATTTCCAGCACAGGTTTTATTTGTATAACCAACATTTTGACACTTCATACCTATTAAAATGCGATATGTTCAGTTTTTCTTTTTAATTTGTAGAAAACGTGTGCTTTTACTATCAACTTATAAATTGAGTTTAAATGATTCAATCGTCCTTCTGCCTTTACTTAAGTGCATATTATTTCATAAATTGATGAAAGAAGTTTAAATCGCATGCAACAAAATGTATTAATTTATTAAGGGTAAAAGTCTTGTAGGCATCTACCTCGATAAATATTTGATTTATAGTTTTGTTTGATTTTAAAGAATAATCAACTTGTGTGGGCTAAAGAATAATAGAAATAAATGTAATCTAAAACGAATATTGCGAAAAAAATTTTACTCCGTAATTATTTAATTTGATTGTCGGTTATTTAATTTATATATTGCATTTTCATTCTTTGGATAATGACGCAAATTAAGTTAAAATTTATTCATTTTCGGTGTATGTAAAATCAACATTTTAAAATCATGATTCAAGTCAAACATCTATTTTGAAAGGAAAAAAACATAGTCATATAAAAAGTCCTCTTCTTTAGTTATTAGTTCATTTATCAAGTCGGGCTATTACAATTGATTATTTTAAAAAGACGAGAATATAAATAATGAAAAAATATGAAACATATGAATACTAAAATAAAAATAACAATCTACGGACTATTTTAAAAGAAAAGGCAAAAAGTAATTACACAAAAGAGAAGGGAGGAATTTCAAAAATTAAATAGAAAAAGAGACATATAATCTCACTGATAGTCCAAGATTTTTTCCTCTTGTCTTAATATAATTTAATGAATATATTATTAAAATTTGCCTTTCCTTGTCATCTTCAGTCTAGAATGAGAAAGCATTTTGTATTTTAAAATTATTACACTATATATTTAAGAAAACGTATAACATAACTTTAGTTAAGTTTTTGAAAAATTCAATGAATACATAGACTGCAATGTCATTTCTTTTTAAGGGTAAATATATACCAAAGTTCTACTTTATCAATAATTCAAACGAAATTCATATTAAGGTTATTTAGTAAAGAAAAAAAAAGAATTTAATTATAATAAAATATTTATAATTATAACTTAATAATTTTATCTTAATAATTTTTTGTCAAAAAATTAACAATAATTATTACAATTCTCGGTTGCCCATGCTGTAAGATAACATAATGTCTGTATAATATAAAACAACATAAACTTTATTTTTATAAAATGAAGAAAAAAAATGTGATACTTTCTTTCGACCACCTTAGCTTACGTTTTCCCCGACCACTTTATATTTTTCACGAAAGAAAAACAGTTTAGTTTAAGAACCTTTTGCCAGTTATGAAACAATTTCCAATTTATTTTACAAAAAATAGTTTAAAACGCCTTTTTCCCTTGATCTGAATGTTTTAAATAGATGTTGTTTTAACAATAAGTATATTTCTTCTTTGATAAAAAGAGAGTAAAGTATATGTCAATATTTGTGACAGAGAACATTTAAATTTTGAAAAATGCAAAAACTCATAAAATACCTTAAATGTCCCTTTCGTTAGCAATTACATAGTACAGGGCATAAAATAACCAGACTATTTACTTTTGATAATACATTTCACAAAACATCATTACATTTAAAAAAAAGTAAAATATTTGTTTATGGCATCGAGTTGGTGCTAAAAATTCAAAAACACTTTAAACTTGTACATGTCATTTTAAAAAAATTTCGAATAATTATATAACTGAAAGACTTTGTTCAAAGTCCTCTCATCTCATTAATCATGGGAAAAAATAGAATAACTTAAATGCCCGTATTTCAGTCTTTCTGTAAACAATGAATGTGCGGTACAAACTTTTGCTCTCACTGCGAAAAACAAACATGATCGTTTCCGAAGACATTCATGGAGAATATTTTTCTTCAACGATTATAAAAAAGTAGAATATATAGCATGTAACTAAATTGTCTTAATGGCAAAACATACTTGGAAAATCAAAAGTTGTTAACATGAAATCAATATTACATATAGAAAGTGTTAATTTAAGTAAAAGAAGACATAAAACAAGTGTTATTGTTCTTTGTTGTTTCTGTGTTGTTATTTGTGGAAAATATTGTAAACAAATCTAGAGCAATCAGTTATTACATTTATCGCCTGATGATAAAAATTACATGATGCAGCTACTGTGTAGCAGGACACACAACATCACTAACAGGTTTTTTATTAAAGGGGAAAAACCCCTTTTTAAAAACGCAAGAAATTTAGCTCCCAATAAATCCTTTTTAAAAACGATTAGAATGCTTTGGTAAAAGAGGTCCAGAAATCTCTAAAAATAAAAAATTTTAAAAGGGGCAAAACTCTGACAAATGAATAAAAACGTGGAACTGATCATTCCTGTAAAGTTTAGGGATTTTTTTTGAGGATTTCAGACAATCTTCTGTTAGTACAGCGCAAAAATATTTATTGAAGGGGAAACTCGGCTCATAAATTTTTCAAAAAACCATGTCAATGCCGGAAAAACGTTTGCTTTTATCAAAACCTGTAAAATTCCATTTAAATTGTCAGGGGTAAGGATAGTCGGACAAACAAAAAAGAAAAAAAAACATTTTAAGTGCCATAAATTCTTTAAAAAACATTGAAAAAAAAATCGACAAATTGAAAACAGCAACGTCGAAAGGACAAAAAAAAAAAACATAAAAAAAGAATTTAAAAGAATAAAGAATACTATTTTTTTTTTGGAAAAAATTGCAATTTTAGAACCAAAAAAAAAAGAAAAAAAAATTTTTTCAAGTAAGAGAAACTAATAGCAGCAAAGGAATTACATGTATTCTTTTTAGTTTTTTTGACTTTTTGTTTTTGTTAGTTTTCTTAAATTTATTTATTTTTCAATTTTTTCCCTAGAAAAAACCCACCAATACATTCAGCCCTTTGCCTCTTATTTTTGAGGGGCAAATGTTTCAGGAGTTTAAATTTTTTTACATTTTTTCATAAAAAAAATTTAAAACTCTTATGCAACGATAAACATTCTAAAATAACTGATCGTTTGATATGTAGGTCTATTTGCTATTGGCTATCGTCATTCCTTTCAGATATTCTCTTTAGATTATAAGGCGGTGGCAAGAAACAAAAAAATAGTGCTAAAGCTTTATAAAATTGGATTTCCTGAAAAAAAATTTGGAAACGAATTGTGCCCCCTTACCCGCGTAGGTGTTCCTTCATGGTTGAATTTTATTAACCATTATACTCAGTACACATTTTCAATGCATATAACAGTTCAGTTTTTTCATTGATTCATATAGGACAAAAAAAAGAAAAACTCAACTTATATTATAAAAACGTCATTTTTTTTGTATTTTGTTTATTTTAATCCTGACTTGTTTTCAAAGATGCCATGGAATGGCTAATATCCTCTTCCCAATTTCTATTTTATTTAGTTTCCCACCATTGTTTTCTCGATTATGGCACACGCTTTCTTTTACTCGGGGACCATACGCCCGATTTTCACGGAATGGCACGGAAAGTGTAACATTTAAGGATCCATGGATAACCGCCGTGTGAACATAACTGCAGATGTTTCTAAATTCAAAGTTTCACCATTACCATTTTTACAATGTTGTATTCTGTTTAAGCCGGTGGGGTCATGGACGATAATTTGCAATTTCCATCACCGTTCCATGACCAGGCTAAAATCAAACCGAGTCTGCAACATTTTCAATTTGTCTTGTTGAGCTCTCTTTAGGTATTTTTTATTTCTTATCGGTAGAATTTTATCGCTTCTTTTCAAACAAGGAAAACAAATTAAACAATGCAGTCGACATAGGCATAACCGATACCCTAAAATTTCATTAAAACACAATTACTTGGATCAGTAATGAATCGGATTGGAAATCGCAGAATAATTACAAATGTCTGTCAGTGCTTATTTTGTGCTGACAACTTCTTTGATTTAGTTTCAACCAACTTTTGATTTATTGTCTAGGAACGAGCTTTGATGGCATACAACTGGATATAAGGGAAAATGCTTTTACCGTTTCATTTTTACTTCTAAATTTTGCAAAGACAAGCTTGCTGAAAAAAAGTTAGCTTTCACAATCCTAGAAACCGCCAAAGTCAATAAGTTTTAACTTCAATGTATCGTGTGAACGATTAACATTAATTTTCCAAATAACTTTGTTAGCAATACATGAAAGAAGTAAATAAAGTGTAAAAAAAGAAGTGCAACTTTATTTCAATTTTTAACCCCCATCTCATACAGACGTTACTAATAGACTTCAGAGTGTAAAGCTGAATTTTTTTTAGGAGGCGAGTGAAGTTTTTACAATATCAAATAAGAAGATTATAAATGGATATATTTATATTTTGTAAACTTGTATATGATAAGTGGAACCAATTTCGCTACAATAAATAGATAGTTTTATAAACCTGTGTGCAGACATATATTTTAGAGACCATTTTCTTTTCATGAAAAGTAATGTGAGAAGACTTATCAAGATGTGTCTGCCAATTTGTCCTCGTATTCATCCCTAATTTAATTCATTATGTAATCTAGACGACTGCATTGGTATATTTTTTACTAATTAATCTATTTATTTTAGATGTAAGAGTAAATACAGACGACTGGTGTTACCGGCAAAGAAAATCTCTTAGTGCTTTTGCCCTTAATTTTTTTTTTTCGATTGTTTAGAAAGACGGTTTTATCTTAATTATCCAAAAATTTGTGAAACTAAAGTTAATACAATATACGTCAGTGTAACGTCTGCAACAATGACTGAAATGGAATAGCGCCGATATAAATTCCACCAGCAAAATTTACTTCCAGTGTTTGGAAATACTTGTCTTTTCATGTGATTGGACAAGTTCGTTGTACCAACGGCATAAGTCAGTTTGCCGTGGCATGATTTCAATTTTTTTTTGTATTATTTTCAATATAAATACCAAAGTATTTCCAAATTAATTACAAATATTTGTTGTTTATAGTAGATTTGCTTTGTAACTTAGTAACAATTTAGGGATAATACCATCAAAATTTACTTTCCGGTGTCGCGTAAAAACGTGCGTAATCAAGTCCACGGTTTATACACGGTCTTTGACTTTGTTTACCGACAAAGTGCTTTGAAAATTGGAACAAAAAGTTATTTCACTGCGTGACGCTAATTTGTAGAACGTCTTTTCAATCTGCTAAGTTAAGAAAAACGAAAACAAATGAACTATTTACTGTTTTCACAAAGGTTAGAGATTATTTGAATTACCGGCCAAAAGTTCATTTTCCTTCAGAATGATGTAACAAAACAAGTAGTAAAATATCATATTTTTTAAATTTTAAGGAGCTCAATCAGAATTTGCCCGATTGAAATTTTAAATCTTAAAAATTTAACACGAATTTTATTTCACATGATGACTTCTTATAATACATCTTGTAATGTGATAAAAAATAGTAAAATTTTGTTGGCATAGCAACATTAAATGTCATAAAAATTTGATTGATTTGAAGAATCTGTCTTTATCTTGATATGGAGTTCAAGTGGTTGTTTACTTGCTGTTTTGCAATGAGTTTGATATGTGAAAAAAAACTATCTATCCAGCATTAAATGGTTTTTAGTGTCAGTTGATTTTATATTTTAGTCATTACAAACCACAACGTATATCTGTCATTAATCTGATGACTTAAAACAATAACACCAAGAAGTTTAAACAACAGGTGGCTTGATCTGTAAAATTGTTTTGGGATTTTCATAGTTCGCAGACCGCTCAATTATTAAGCCCTTCAGTCGCAATCATTGCCTATGATAATAATACCAATTATTAATTTATAATCGAACTGTCTCGCTTACTATTATCTTTAATGACTGAACGAATTCCAATCAGAAGTTAATATACAAATATAGTATCCTGTCATCAACCAATAACAATCCAGACAATGTATTATCACGTGTGTGAAATGTTACTGTTGTCTTTGTCTGACTGTGGGAAATCTACAAATATCATTTTGTCTATGTTTTTAAATGCATGAAAAACAAGATATTGTCTTAAATTTTCCATCAGTTATACTAAGCCTGTATTTAGTTTTGAGCAGGAAAAAAAAGAATGAAACTCTAGCAACAAACTTTCAGTGATATAGTTGTAACAGTTCTACATGTAACAATCCACATCAGTAAAGCATTGTTATTAAGACGTTCATTAAACGAGTACTTCATATTTTGTTGTTGCTTTGTAAAATCTGTAATTTTACAACGTTTTTGTCTAAACTGTTTATCAGTTAGACTAGTGGTCATTTTTCAAGGTAATTGTCATAGCTTGTTTATGTCCCGACTATGATATTTTACGCTGTAATTTAACAACGTTACGTTGGTCTTAACTGTTTTATCAGTTAGACCGGGGAAATTAAAAGGACAAAATTCTTGACTATATATTTGATAAGTCTGTAAAGAGGCATTTAATTTCATAACACATAATTCACAAATAATGGAATTTGTCTGCATGAGGAATCTAAATACTGTCGGGGGCTCTTTATTGTAAGATATTTTCAGAAAATAATAATAGTTATAGACCAATATCGAAGACATGTATAAGAACAAGAAATTTCTAAGGAAATGCAAAAATGCTTTTGTATAAAAAGTATGTGTACATACATTTATAAGAGAGAATTTATTTTCACGTCACATTGAGTCATATTCAATGGAAATGTTATTCAGAAGTCAAGATTGGTAATTGACTAACGCTTGTAATTACGTGTATGCTATCAAATATTCCCATCATCGTGTCAGCTTTTCGAATAAAAATTGCATGAAAAGAGCGGAATAAATATGCTATATAAAACATTGACGTTCTGATGAGTACTGATGATAATGGTGTTATAACTTGTAGCACTTCCTATTTGCATCATATTTCTTTGAGAACGACAGTTTTTGTATCATTCATATAACCTTACATGTATCTTTAGGAAAAGTATACAGATTCAAAATTTTAGTAAAATTTACATGTTATGTGCGATTAATGACCGAATTTTTCAGTATCTATACCTATATTTCTAGTGCGTTACTAACACAGTAAGGGTTATTTTTGCATATTTTGCCCTCTCTATAGTAATTTTCATAGGTTTTAAGTGCCATTGGTAATGTGTAAATTGCATTCTTTTTGTAACTTTACAATATTATACTGTTAAATACATTTTCAAATTTTAATGAAAATTAGCATGAATCTGGAAGCGTGCTACTTTAAACTAAGATAATTTCATATTAAAGGCTATTTCTCCAGGTAACAAGTAGCGAATATTCTCTAAAACGAGAATTGATAACAAACATGGTGATTATTTCTCTCTGAGCAATCACCATTTTGAGTGTGCATATTGTTTAATATTGAAAAAAATAACATTAGTGATCTTCCTTATTTTATCTTGTTAGAATCGAAATAATATCGGTCATCAGCTATTTAACACTGGTATTGTCCTTTTGATGCGAAAAAAAAATAAACTACTAAGGCATACAGCATTCGTGGTCATTTCCTTTGCACAAAAACCGTTTTAAATAGCCGATAAACACCGCTTAGGCCGATATTTTTTCTTTAATATAAAAATGTGATCTACTTTAGATATGATCTTGACCATTAAATAATTTTGACGGTCGAATGATTGATTTTTTCTTATATTTTCTTCTATTGTCATTTATTTATGAAAATAAAAGCAAGAACTTATTTTTTCCTTTTTCTTTTCAAGATTTGTTTAAACGGTTGATTTGTTTGCTTACAGAAAAAGAGGAAATAAATTCGAGCATTGCACCCCCCCCCCCTTTTTTATTATTAATTTTTATGAAAAGTACTTAATTTTCTTCCAAAACTAGAAACATTGGAAAGTTTGCAGGTTTAATCATTGTTAGATACAGCTTGTATAGTTTAACAGTATACCCAGTTTAACACTTGATTCTGTTTAGAGACTGTTTTAAAAACAATTGTATCAATGTAATTGCCATAACCTTGTGACTATACAAGGGTTGGTACAAAATCATTTGCCTCTTCTTTGATTCGAGAGTAATAGTAGTAAACACAATAGTTTTTGTAAAATTTTAACACGCCTTTTTAGCTAAGTATGATATTTCAAATGTATTTGAGCCGTGTCATGACAAAACCAACATAATGGGTTTGCGACCAGCATGGATCCAGACCAGCATGCACATCCGCGCAGTCTGATCAGGATCCATGCTGTTTGCTTACAAACCCTATAATAAGAAGAGAAACTGATAGCGAACAACATGGATCTTGATCAGACTGCGCGGATGCGCAGGCTGGTCTGGTTCCATGGTGGTCGCAAACCCATCATGTTGGTTTTGTCGTGATGCGGCTCATTTCATTTTTATTAAACAGACTTTTTGCAGCTAAATTAGATTTCAAGAATTATTTTAACAGTGTGTATTAGCAAGCATACTATTTCCCTTTATCATGACGATGACAAAACTGTTTGCTCGAATATTCGGAACTGATGATGATAAAAGTTATCAAATATAGGGCAAGCTGCAGACGACAAGCAAATACCACAATGTCAGCAAGCTTAATATGTTGACATACCAAGAAATGATAACGGAGGACTGTCTAACTGAAAGAAAAATTCATTGAGTTGTCCCTCTAGTCAATCACACACACACAATCTTGTTTTTGTATATTTGATCCAGTTGTTAGCGACAATGATTAATCTTATACTTAACAAGTAATTTTAGCCATTTATCTGTAATGACAATTCGAATACCAATTAATCTCCATATCTGCAAAACCAACCGGTATTCATTCAATACTCTGACCGAAAACATTATGTCCCACAAAATGTTCAATGGCTTTTAACCATTTGTCTATAGCAATATTTCTTATAACCATTTAGTTTGTCCATCTAATGGTTCTTAATGTGAGGTTATCATTATATTAAACCAGTGTCTAAAATAATCCTAGCACTGTAGTCAAATAAGATGCCCCGCAGACGATACATGTATCAAAATTATAAGAACTGGTCCTGTTAAAGTTTCTTATTCCTATGGAACAGTAAGGCTGAACAGTGATAACATACTCTGACGATACATTGTTATAGTGTTAGGATGGTCATCAATCTGCAAATTAAAACAAAAGAATAAATAAACACAAGATAAAATAAAACAATACAAACAGTTAAATATCACAAATGGAATTCTACTTTTATTTTGACTGTTATTTGTTTTGAGGCTTTGGTGCATTGTTGTTTTATTTTTCTATTGTAATTGAAATTGTAGAAAGTACTCATTGTACTAATAGATCATACAAACATATGGATTCGGTAAATTTTATTTTGCGACTGAATTTAAATCTGAAATATACAAACGTTTATTTTACAAATTCACTCACATAAATACATAATGCAGAGGTAGTATCTGAAAAGTCAACCGTATTTTTACTCTTCTTGCCGTACGATTTAGTCGGTGCCAATTTTCTTTTATTCATAGTAATGGCAGACGTATCTATGCAAATTCTAATTGATAAACCAGTAGACGATTCAGATCGAATGTACTAAAAAGTACTTTATTCTTTATATATATATAACAATGCGACATACGATCATAAATAATTCTAATTATCATAAATAGTGTAACATTCATCAGGATATAGACATATTCTGTTGAGCACCATTCCAGGCGAATGACCTCGTCTCATTTTATCAACCTTAAGAATGAACAATCAAGTTTAGAGATGTACGCCGACTGCGTTTTTTAACAAATGTCTAAATGTCATTTGGTATACCCCGTAAAAAACCCTGAGATTGTCTGATCGGTTAAAAAATAACTAAAAACTGGCATTGAATTTTATTTATCAATTTATGTATATTTGTCCATCCGTTTTGAAAACAACATGCATGAAAATAATCATATTTCTGTAAATGTTGTCACTGTATCTTTACATTAACTGTCAATTGAATGTCGAATGTCTATGATTATCCTATTTTAATCAAGGAATTGAAAACAGTACTTTAGCAGTCTTCGACAAAAGTAAGTTTCTCATGACCAATGGCAAAGGAAATAAATTGGAAATGGATAGGGGGAAATGATAGTACACAGTTCTATGCAGAATTTCTGATTTTATGACTCCGAGGCGTCTTTACCAGTACGATATACTGAAAATAATGAACTGTCATTTTCATTTTCAGTTTGCTTTTCCATTAATGTTATACGAGTTACATTGATGGAAAACTTACCAATTGACAAATAACTGATGTATGCAACCTGTTTCATGATAAAGCAGCACTATGCATTAATGAAATGTTTTCTTTTTCAATTTTATTCCTGAAGTTTGTGTTTCATGATGAAATTTCAATATATAAAAATGATAAGCATTAACCATAACAATTTTTAAATGCTGTTTTTGTATCCGAAATCCTTTCATGTGAGTATTTATATATAGAACGTGGCAAAACTTAAAATAGTTATCTTAAAATAATTCCTTTCGCGATACGTATAGAAAGAAACATGAAACTGTTTAATGTACATGTATAATATTTATGTAATGTATCACAAGAAAATGGTGTTGTATTTTCACTTGTGGACCTTATTAGCTTATTAACAGTTTCATTTTTTTACATCTTAGTTTACAGTTTAAATTTGTACAGAACTACAAAAGATGTATTGTCTGCACTTGTGTAAGTCGTTCAGATAACTCATAGATAAGATTCAAATAATCCATTTAAAAAGCCGTTATTCATCTGGTATAATAGATAATTTCATATTTTCTCATCCTTTACTTTTGACAAGTATTTACCGGAGAAACGTCATTGTATATTTAAAGTGTAGTTAAATCAATTGCCCCAATTCCAGTAAATGAATGCAACACTTTTCAAATTCACACTATTCTCCATTTCGTCTGACATCCCTGTTAATCATTGTAATGAATATTTACTTTCCTACTTAATCAATGTGTGTTTGACATAACCTGACATTGTATGATGTATAATTAATGCAAATGGTTACCTTGACACAGAAGCTTCTTCTGATTCAATAAACATAACTACTTTGTAATTAATTTAATTCATTTAATGTCATTTAATATGTTATACACATGGGGAAAAGCTTATTAGAATTCCAACTACCCAACATTTACATTTTGAGAATTTGAGAAAAACAAAAATCTAGAATGATACATTAAATGTTAAAGGAAATACGTTTAAAGGCCACAACACAAACATCATACTAATTGACAATGGTGCGCACAATGTCTTAATTAGATGTACATTACTTGTAAATGCAGTTGTAAATTATATTTTAAGTATATATTAAAATGTAGCACTATATTTTGTTTATTATTCAACGGGAAAAATGATATTCTCAAAACGTACTCTATTGCGCAAAGGTCATGTTTACAGAAATTGATTCCAACAACTTTTTCATCTCTCCCAACAAAAAAGATAAATTAAACTCAGCAAATATAGAAAACAGAACTGCTACCTTCCCGGAAAAGAGAGTTCAAACAAAACTGGACTAAAACATAAAGATTCACACAAAAAATAACAAAAATAATAAAAACATATAACAGAATTACTCATATAAATCACCTTGTCTTGTTTACAATTATTGAACCTGACAGGTCTCGAATATTTTTAAAAGAAAAAAAAGATTTATGCAGACGAACTTGTTATCTATGTAACAGTAAATCTGTAATTTCTTAAGAATAACAGATGCTTTTAACTTCAAAGCTATAATGCAAATACTCAGACGTTGAGGAAACTACTGGGAATCGTTTGTAATGAAATAAAGTCTTTTACATTAAAATAACCGAACGTGCATACAAAACGGTTACCATATGATAATAAACAAAGGTATGATATTTTAATTGAATTGAATTAATAGATTGAATTTAACAGCGTTGCAAATTTACTTTTGTCTTTTATTCAATATGTGTATCTGAAATAGCACATACATTCGTATGTGAATTTTATAGTATATTCCAAAAATATTCATGTTAACGACATGAAATTTAAAAACAACCCCCAACCCCCTCCCCCCCACAAACAAAAAAACAAACGCTAAGGTACTAAGGTACTCTACTTCTATTATATCATTACAATTTTAATACATTATGGTGACGTTAACGTTTGTTTACTTATAAGAAGACAATAATATAGAATACAGTGTTGTTAGATATTTTTGTTCTTCGGGATCATTGAGTCCATGCAACTATATGTGATCGTATATAATATTTTTCATGAACGATTATAGGACAAAACGCAACACAAATACTCATTAATGTATTATGCTTAAGTCAAAAGCAGCTTTGTCATTTTTGTCAGAAATAAGACATCCAAGTTCAACTTTCTCCTGAATAAAGTAGGCAGGTTTTTCAATGTTAAATGTTTTCTGTCAGATATGTCTTGTATCCTCTATACACTCTTGTATCAAGATTGAAAAGAAATTATTTACAGAACTAATAGAAGTTAAGCTTATAAATGATAGTATTATGTGATAAATGTTTCATATTATTGTTGTTTTGGATTTAAAGAAGTGATGTTGAGCAGTATTGACCAACAATAAGACAATGAAATCAACAACTTTATTCGATACCGATGTTGATGACGCGTTGTCAATGTCCCATATTAACATATAAACACTATATAAATATAACAAGGCGATCGAAATTGTTTTATGTGTATTTTTCTTTCTTTAAATCTAGGACCGCGTTATTTTTGTTTTTGTCTAAAAACCTCGAACAGAAGGTTCAATAAAATATTATATCACATGTATTTGAAAAGAAAACCATTATTGTACACCGCACTCTAACCTAATCAGCTTGGAAACGAATTATTACTCCAAAAATACACACTATTTGTATTAATGTATTTATCAATTTCATACTTTTTCATGTTACTTTCGACACCTATTTTCAGGTAAGGCTCCATCATCTCTTTGAAAAAGCTATTAAAAGAAGATATCTCACCAGAAAATGATTCATAGTATCCTTATCTCAACGTTATTATATCATCTGTCAAGGTGATGAATATCCTTTTATTAAGTAACACCATGTTCATATTACTGTTGTTTCTCATCTTCACATAAAGTATGGAAATATACTGATTATGCAAGAATAACATATTGCTATGATCGTCCCTAATGCTTTCCCTGTGTCTAATTTTCCAGTCTTCAATAAGTGTGCTGATCTGTTACCGAAAGTACTGATATGTATATTCTTTTTTTCCAATAAATTATTACGTGAAAAAAGACTTGCATTTTAGAAATACTACAAAGGATAAGATATTATTATGTTTTTATTTTTCTGGGCATAAAGAGGGTGTTAAAGGTGGCTGGGTCATATTGGGGTTGCGTTCATTGAACGCCGCCTTTCCTTGTTGATCTTGTTTATCATATTTTAAAATTTTAGATTATCATTTGTAACAAGAATTATGTTTCAAGGGGGTCGATCAATTTAAGCTGCTTTTGCCTTAAAACATGTTTAACTTTACTCTATGTTTGCCTTGTTTTCAAGGATACGTGTTTTAACATTTTGATAATATCTATTTTAAGAGTATTACAACTCAAACTAACTATACGAAAATTCCACGTTTATGTTAACAAAGTATCAATGAATAATGAAATCCAACAAATATTTGAAAACAAATGAACATTCATTTATCATTGATTAAAAATGATAATAATTTTACGCTGTCATTAACGTGTGATTTTACAACCTTATTACTCAGACATAGAGAAAATTTCAGAAATTATTTTTAGTGTAATATTTGTACGACGGAAAAGAAAAAAGTGCACAGACAATAGAGGAATAAAGTATTTAAGAATTCGAACTTATATCAATATGAATAAGAACTCATTTGTTAATGATTATTGGATATCAAACACTTACAAGATATTCATAATATTTCTCCTCAGATTTTACATAATTTTGAATAACACGAGATAATATTGTTGAAGAATATTGCCGGTTCATTTTTTTTACCTTTTCAACCAATTTTGTTGCAAGCTATCATAAAAATATTCATACCAATGACTAGTTAGCAAATTTAAAGCTTTGTTTATCATGCTCAAAATTATTATCTCATCTTTACGGCATGCATTTCGTCCATTGCATGAAATAAATATTTTAGTATGCAGCGCTCATGAACGCAAGGAAAACAAGTCTATTAATAAACTATGACAGACTTTTGATTTGATAGTTTCATTTTTCCCTTGCCTCGATAGAGACGCCACGAGAACTGAGACTAAGTATTTAAAAAAAAATGTAGGGAAGGTATACTAGACAATTTAAGATTTTCCAATTTTATTTTGCACCGACTTGTTGCATTTTACCAATGTTGTTGTTTTTGTTTTCTTTATATAACAGGTAATTTGTAAACACTGTTATTTATATATGTGTTATGATATCATTTTGTTTTAAAGAGAAGGCATTTGATGGTTGTTATGAGTATTTAAGTTTCTCGGTGTTAAATGACTTCTGTCACAAACGTCTGACGCCTTCTACATTCCCTTTATTTGATAACATCTTGTATTGAAATCAAAATAATATTTTTGTATAAAACACATATAATACAAAACATAGGCAAACTTGGCAAAGGTTCTATAACTGAAATTTGTCTCTTTTATAATGAAATAAAATTCTAAAATAGGCAGATAGTATGGTCGTTGTATATATCGATAAAGCAACATACTGACACTTATCAAATAAAAACCGAAATGCGGGATTGTTATCATAAAACATTTTCGTTCAAAACTAAATTTTGTGTTTGTATATTTAACATTTCACTAAATGCCTACTTTATTTGAACAAAGTTTAAGATTGATTTAAGTTGATTATAAAATAAAGACCAAATGCTACAGTACCTTGTAGCAAACTAAAACATCAGTATTATAAAGAAACAAAAAGACAACTTTCAAGATAATTTACATATCTTTTCTTACATCACTTAAATCGAAATTTATTGAATGTTTTATATTTGATTGGTGCTTTGATAATTAGATTTGAGCGACTATAAAAATGTTATTAAATTTCATTCTCTTTATTGAACTGAAATATACTTTCCATACGTGTATATCTTTTTGAATAACTTAATAGCAATAAATACATTTTTCTACATTTTTGACGGGAATTCCAGTCAATGTATTTTTTGAATTCTTTATAAATATAAAAAATATGCAATATTCTTCAGTAAAATGCACCATCCCACATATTATACATCACAAAGTTATTTTTGCTTAGCAGACAACTGTTTCGTTCTTCTACCTGTTACATTAATATTTTGAAAAACTGTAGACTTTGTCAAATATTAGCAAAACCTTTATTCTTCGTACGCACAGAACTACATGTAGTTGGTTATATACATGCGCAAGCGTAAAGTTCTGAGCGTGTCTATTAAGTTAAACAACTTATGTTGAAATGAAATCTTTTAATCACTTTTTGAAAATAATTTTGTCATAAATGGAAAGCTTAAATTTCCATGTTTACACACCTAAGTTGATCTAGAGCAGCCTAATATATACATTTTTCAAAAACTTTTAGCTCTAGAGCGGTTTTCGTTGGGTCAAATTTCCCGAGTAAGAACATTAAAACGTAATTTCTTATAAGCCTTACATTTGTCGTACATGTCTTCACTTAACTGAAATTCCAAATGCATTTCTAGAACGGAAAAGTTTAGTTGTAATAATAATAAAAAGAATACACAGTAGAGATGTAGTAAACTTTATTATTGCATATCAGACAGGCTTATCTATCGTTTACCCTAGTGCTAGAAACACCTGTCTTTCATCCCATGTTAGTATTGTCCCGTGCTTTAAATGACATCATTGCCATAATGAGGTAGCCGGTGTCAGATCCTTATTATCAAATAATCTATCCATTGCAAAATAAATGTGTTGTATAAATCTTTTGGATAACACAATGAACGAAATAGATAGATAGCTTGATAGATAAAATAAGCATGGTATAATTTGTAAGACGTTTCTTGCACAATTTGATATTATTTCTGTTATTTTTGTTTAGGCTTTGATTATTTCATCAAAAATATGTTAGTAATATGTAATGCAAAACGTTCACATATGATAGAATATAATCAATAAAGGTATAAAATAACTTGTTTATAAATATTTAACCATTGATTGACAATTTGAAATACATTATATAACAAGCTGTTAAACTTATCCTGCAATTTCGTGGAAATAATATCACAATGCACATGCTTTTTACATAAAGTTATTAAATACAAATATAACAACATATTTGTTTACTTGATTTTTACGAATCAAAATAAAACTAATTAACACAACATGACATTAACTGCTAATAATAACAGCTCCTTCCATAGGCCAAAATAAAAAGCATTCCATAAGAGACGACGCCGCTCACCGGCGTCGCCAATGAGTCATTGCGACATTATCACTGAAATACACAGTGCTTAAATTGCATGATTCAATTTTTCATCATTTTTGGCACCACTCCCTAATTGTCGAAATCCTCTTGAATTGAATGAGAGTAAAATATGTGCGGGTATAAGAGGTAATTTTTACCACACTATACAATAGGCAGCAGTCAATATCGATAAACGAATTAGGTATAAGGACATTTTTAAGATTAGATAAAAGTTTTGAATGTAAATGTAGATTATCATTAATCAAAAACTGCATTCATATAGTTCTATAAATACATTTGCTTGGATAAAAGAACTAGAACATTCAAATTACAACTGTCTGTCAACGGTCATTTATACTGACAACATGTTTGATTAAGTTTCCACTGTTGAATAGATTTCTCAGAGTAGCTAAGAAACAATCTATTGTAGTGATATTACGAGGCAATACGTTTTATATGCGCCTTTATTTTATCTTATAAGCCGTGGTGTAATTTATTTATATCTCAGGATTTAGTAACAATTTCTGATTGTTTATATTATAGAAAGTGATGTTTTCAAATGCAAAAACTGAAGTTGAGCGTCATTTGATTCATTTTAGATTTTTAAAATGTGTTAATATGACAAAATTGACATGTTGCATGTTCAGTTTGACTGTAACAGTGTGGTCCTTTTACAGAAGTTCTTTAATGTATGATACCTTGCATGATTCTAGAAAATGTATTAAATTGGGATAACTAACAATCACAGAGGCCTGCATGAAGCTAATTATACCTTTAATGATTAAAATAATTAAAAGAAGTTTGGATTGATTCTTTGAATTAATAACATTAAGAAAGTCTTAAATGTAACCTTTATTGTCCATAACGCCAAAACGTGTGCGTTCAAATTTCAAAATGTCTTATATATCATAAGACATAAAATTCGTAATTCTAACATAGGTCAATTGTTGATCTTGAAATAAGAAAATGAAGAAGGTATTATTGTTGGAGGATTTTTAGCCACATTTTAGTTAAAAGCGTTTAAACGTTCTAAATTTTGCACAATAAAAAGTATCATAATAACTTAGTCTGAAATGACTGAATATGGCATTTAAAACCTGTCTGTATTTGTAATTGCTTTACGGTTTGAAAGTTCTAGAAAGATTCCATTACTATACGGATGATACGATCATATCAGGAAGAAAATGTTCTTCCCAGACGAATGACAACAATATGAGACAAAACTAATTCGTGGCAGACGAAACATTTGAACCGTTCTCCAGATATAAACAATTTATCTTATGATTATTTCTTGTTATGAATTGAAGTTGTAAAACTCGATATTGGCCTAGATCTTATCAAACATACTTACAAGCATTGTGTCCTTTCCATTTTCCCTGTCTGATAGATATAACAATTGAGGCTTACTAATTGAGTGTACTTTCGAAACCACCCCATTTAAACCAGTCTGATTTTCAGTTCATGCCGGAAATAGTTTTGTTCTTAATCTGTGACGCAGTTTGAAAAATAGTATAGTGATGTAATAAAAAGGATGCATTGGCTTAAAAAAGTTAAAACATAAAAAAACATTTTATATGTTATGTATTAATAGAAATTACCTTTACATGGT
Source organism: Ruditapes philippinarum (assembly GCF_026571515.1). NCBI lineage: Eukaryota > Metazoa > Mollusca > Bivalvia > Venerida > Veneridae > Ruditapes > Ruditapes philippinarum. Next base: position 18,202 of record NW_026864997.1, read on the forward strand.
ATGTGAGAAGTTAGCAGTTAACAGTGAGCTAAGCAAAAAGGCATTACGATTTATATAGGGAAATCAATGATCTGCTGTTATGCTCAATTGGGTAAGCAATCTAGCAGAGCATTCCAAAAATAAAGTGTAGAAATGTTTGCTGGTATGCCTTCAAAGCTGGGTAAGCCAATCTAGCAGGCCCCATTACACTAAATATAGTGTAAAAATTGCTCTGCTGGTAATGCTAAGCTGGCAGGCAAATCTAGCGGGGCGTTCCCAAAATATAGTGAAAATGCTCTTGCTGGTATGCTCAGCTGGCTAAGCAATCTAGCAGGGCCATTCCTAAATATAGTTGTAAAAAATACCTCGCGTTAATAACTCAGCTGGATAAGCAATCCCCTAAGCGGGGCATTTCCCAAAATATAAGTGTAAAACAAGCTCTGCCTGTTTATGCCTCAGCTGGTTAAGCAATCTAGCGGGGCAATATCCCAAATAATAGTGGTAAAAATGCTCTGCTGGTATGCCTCAGCTGGCTTAAAGGCAATGGGCCAACTAGGGCATTCCTAAATATGTTGGTAAAAAATACTTCTGGCGGTTTATACCTCAGACTGGATAAGCAATCTATGGGGCATTCCAAAAAATATAGTGGTAAAAAAGCCTGCTGTTTGCCTCAGGGCCTGGTTAAGCAATCCTTAGCGGGGCATTTCCCCAATTACCATTAAAAAGCTCTGATGGTATTGCTCAGCTGGCTAGGCAATCTAGCAGGGGCATTTCCTAAATATTAGTTTTTGTAAAAAATAATCTGCGTTAATTGCAGCTGGCTAAGCAATCTAGCGGGACAATTCCAAAATAATTAAGTGTATGTGAAAGTTAGCAGTTAAAGTGAAGCTAAGCAAAAAGGCAAATTACGATTTAATAAGGGAAAATCACATGTTCGCTGTTTATGCTCGCTGGTAAGCAATCTAGGCCAGAGATCCCAAAATAAAGTGTAGAAATGTTTTGCTGGTATGGCTCAGCTGGGTAAGCAAATCTAGCAGGGCCATTACTAAAATATAGTGTAAAAATGCTCTGGCTGGTATTGCTCGCTGGCTAGGCAATCTGCGGGGCGTTTTCCAAAATATAAGTGTAAAAATGCTCTGCTGGTTATGCTCAGTGGCTAACAATCTAGCAGGGCAAATTCCTAAATATAGTGTAAAAAAAAAACTCTTGGCCTTTATAACTCAGCTGGATAAGCAAATCTAAGCGGGGCATTTTCCAAAATTTAGTGTAAAAAGCTCTGCTGTTATTGTCTCAGCTGGTTAAAGCAATCTACGGGGCATTCCCAAAAATTTTGTTAAAAATGCTCGCTGGTATGCTCCAGCTGGCTAGGCACAATCTAAACAGGGCATTCTAAATATAAGTGTAAAAAATACTCTGCCTTATAACTCAGCTGGATAAGCATCTAAGTGGGGCATTCCCAAAATATAGTGTAAAAAGCTATGCTGTGTATGCTTCACTGGTTAAGCAAAAATTTTAGCGGGGCATTCCCCCAAAATATCGGGAAAAAATGCTCTGCCTGAGTATCTCAAGCTGGCTTAGCAATCAAGCGGGATTTACAAAAAAGTGTAAAAAAACTCTGCGCGGCTGTTATCTCAGCGGCTAAGCCCAATGTATCGGCGGGACATTGCCACAAATAAAATAGTGGAAAAAATGCTATGCTGTTATGCTCCAGCTTTGTAAGCAATCCTAGGGGGCATTTAAAAATAGTGTAAAATGATCTGCTGGTCATGCTCAGGTTGGCTAGGCAATGTATAGCAGGTCATGTTCCTTTAATAATCGTTAAAATGTGCTCTTGCTGGTTTTGCTCAGCTTTGCTAAGCAATCAAAGTGCTTGCGGGGGCATTCTCCCCCAAAAATATGTGTAAAAATGCTCTGCTGTTATGCTCAGAGGCTAAGATCTATATCGGGGACATCCAAAAATTATAGTGTAAAAATGCTCTGCTGTTATCTCAGCTTGGTAAGCCCAATCTAGCGGGGGGCGGAATTCCCAAAATATAGTGTAAACATGAACCTGCCGGTAGCTCAGGACCTCTGGCTGGCAAATACAGCCCAGGGCATTTTCTTAAAATATAGGTGTAAAAATGCTTGGCTGGGTTTTATGCTTAAGCTGGCTAACCCGCAATCTAATTTTAGCGGGGAACAACTTTTCCAATAAAATGTATGTAAAAATGCTCGCCTGCCTGAAATTGGCTCAGTGCTGGCTAGGACCAAATGGCACCTTAGAAGGCATTCCTAAAATGTTAAGTGCTAGTGAATGTTTAAGGGAATGCAGTCAGCGCCTGGCTTATAGGAAAAATAGAAAAGTAAGCACAGGGCCATTTCCTAAATTATAGTGTAAATGCCTTTCTGCGGCAAGCTCCAGAGGCATGGCTAAACAATCTAAGCAGAGCGGGTTTCCAAAATCATAGTGCGAAAAATGCTCCTGGCCTGGTATGCAAGGCCTAGCTAAGCCGTCTAACATACAAATATATACCATAATCAATGATTTTTCACATAAAAAAAGGTTTTAATCAAAGATTTTCTTTTAAATCAGTGAAATACCACTCAACATACACTTATATGACTACATCTAAAGGAAAGAGTGGAATGGCAAAATATAAAACATGAGCTAATAATGTTCTTTGTCACATTTTGTTCCTTTACTAATTCAACATTTTCTTTTGCTTGAAACGGAACTGTTCATTAGAAGTGTCACTACATAAGAACATGTTCGGTGATTTGTAATTGTTAATTGTATTATTATTATCAGCAAGAATGTCCATACTGGGGTTGAAATCCTAATTGGCAAATATTTAACAAAGGAAACTAAAAGTGATGCCTTAATAATCGAATACACTTTTTTAACGTCATGAAACAAACAATAAAACGGACTGACTCTAAGGATTACTTTATTACTTAGAAAGAAGGGAAACATAATGCTATCCCCTTTTTGAATAAATAATTAAAAAGTAAACCCCTTTGTATGAAAAATTTTGCTTTTTCATTTGGCTTAAACTAAAGTTGAAACTTGACTGAAAAACACTTTTAAAACAAATTTTTTTTGAAATAAAGGGGGGCTTAAAAAAATGAAAAGAATTTTTTTGGGGAAAAAACCCCTTTTTAACCAATGCAAAAATTTTTGTTTTATGCCGACAATGTATATATAATTTTTTTTAAAAGTAATGTTATTGTAAAAAAGATTTGACCCAAACCCGTCTTTTCTTTCCAAATTTTTCAAACTAATTTTTAAAACCCAATTTTAATTGATAATCAATGTGTTACTGGAGCAAAAACTTTTTAGGGCCGATCTTGCTGACCATTTCCAAAGTTGTTAGTTTATTTACTATTTTTGGGCGAAAATCTTTTCCAAACCATTTAAGTATTTAAATTCGTTTTTTTTTTAAAAGGTTCCCGTTTTTGTAATTTTAAAGGATGTTACTTTTTGAAATTGGTGTTGGGTTGTTTTCACTCCGGTAACGGAATTACCCAAACGAATTTTCCCCAAAGCACTGTTCGCATGCATCATTTCGGGGCCCGGTGTAAAACGGTTCCCTTTACTAGTTCTGTCATTTTGCAACGAACTGATTATTTTTGTAAAGCAGGACAGGGGACAGGCAAATTTGACGTAAAAAGGATTCATTTTAACCCCAAAAAGTGCCCTGCGTTGTCCGGGAATTGAATGGGGAAAAATTTCACCGTCCAACTCTCCAAGCTTACCGGATTTTTAGGATGTAAATGAATTATTAATAAGTAAGTTTTATAAAATGTAAAAAAAAAGTGTTTTTTTTTCATAAAAGAAAATAATTTTTAAAAAACAATTTAAAAAACATTCGAGTAATTTTAAAAAAGTAAAAAATTTTTTTTAAAAAATAATTAAGTTTAAGTTTTTGCATTTATTTTTATTGAAAAAAGAACGATCGCTAAGACTTTTATCGAAAATCAATTTCTAATTACCTTGAGTCCTTTTATTTTCATGAAATATTTAATTCGGTAATATCTTTACAAAAAAATGCTTTTTGGGCTTTTCAATATAGATAAATTTCAATTTGAGCATCATATTTATGACATAAAAACTTTTTAAAAAAACCTTGGGTTAATGGGTCTTTAAGAAATGTCTAAGGAGAGAACACAGCCAGACGTATGCATATTTCTTATACAGAGACGAATATCTAATAACGAAAATATAGCAATTTAAGTTCTTTCATCTTTGTCTCAATAGAAAAAGAAAGAAAGGCGATACGTTTTAACTAATGCATATTAAAAACCTGTTTCAATTTTTATTATATGGAAAAATTAAACGTTATCAAGTAATCATTCTTCTTCAATACAATTAACTTTTTTCAACAAAACAATGGTGCACGTACTTGTTTTACCTAATTGTTTCTTTTGAAGTATTTATAGACACCATTTCTTAAGGAGAAAATAATTTATCAATGTAATCTTCCCGATGATAATTTCGTTTGAATATAAATAACCTTCTTAAAGTAATTGGCTGTCTTCCATAAAGAACTTGGTAATGCCATGGAACATTTAACATCGGTCAAAAGATACATTAATCGTTTGGTATGATTCGGTCTAGACCACAAGTAAGGCGAACAATATGTTATACAAGATTTAATTGAAGTGTATTGAAAACCGAGACATTGTCACAATTGATCTTTCCTTGCATTTTCTTTGTAAATTTAAAATATTTTTCAAACCTATATATGGCTGTTTATCAACAAGCTGATCTTAATTAACTGCGTGAATGTTATGATCTTATATTTTATTAATTAAGTACTTTTTATCTATTTATGTTTTTAATATTTATTGAAGGTCTTGTTGAAAGTAAGAGTTTGCTTAATATGTGTTATGTGTGATGCTTTGATGTATTATCATAATAAGCTACTTTCGTTAAATAATGAGAAAATTTTTATCATTATTGTTATAATATACATGTATATTAATAAACACACATAGCGTTTAAATGCGCTGATGGGAAAATGACTCTTTTTAAAGGTAAATAGTTCCTATTTCACATATATATAAAATAGAATGTTACATTCGTGTAGATTTAAACCTTAAGTTATTGAACTCGTTGAATAGAACAATATAATGCACGCCGGAGGCTGGTATGTTATGATTTTATGACATTCGATCATACATGTACATCAATATCCAAAATCAATATCCTCTTGTTCTTGGCAAAGTTAAAAATACATTATTGATCTTTATGGGTACTACTCTTTAAACATGAAATTTAAGTTGACAAAGAAGGACAAGAATATGTCGCAGCCATGCAAAACAGTAAGTTAATACATAATGTATAAGATTTATCTTTTCTCATTTTACATTGACGTCACTGACAAACGATCAATACCTTATAGCCTTATAACTATTCACAGCACCTTAGGGACGATTCACTCCAAAATAAGCGACGATTCGCCCACTTCAAATTTATCAAATAAAACGTATTTTCAGTGATTTTTGTTTAATTTCGAAACAATATGTGGTATTCTGAAGGGAAATAATAGCGTAATTATTCAGACAAAATGGAAAATCTGAAGTACTGAGAACGCAAAATAGTCTCGTGTTGATATAATCAATCTCAAATTGCAATATAAAATATTGTGTATCAGATCTCATAAACAGATGAAGTGCAAGTATTTTTGCTTTTATGTATTTAATTTGTACTGGGATTGACGTTAAAAATTCAATAAGAATTCAAATACACATATAAATTGTACATTAATTGAAAATCAGAATTAAAATGAACTTTTGAGTCGTTCATTACAGCTAACCATACAACAACCTGTACAATGAAAATCGGTCACTACATCATAAATGTGAAAATGTTATAGACATTTCAAACACTAATAAAAGCTTTTTAATACGTTAGAAACAATAATGGTTTTATTTGTAAAAATGTTTGTTAGAGCCCCGAAGAGCTGCATATTAAAATCGCACCATCAGTCTATCTGTCGGTCTACACATTAGTGTTCGGTATGTCACTTTTACGCATTTGATGAGATCTTAAATCACAATTGCTCATCAAATCATGATGATGTGTCGCGTCTACGGATTATGTCCCTATTCCAAGCGCCACGAATCCATTACATAATTGTGTGTACGTATACGTTTTTACGTAGTTTCATTCTTAGAAAATTAAACTTTTGGCTGTTGTATGAGTACAAAGAACAAAGGTCAGCAAGACAAGGCAACATTCACAGGACGCAGCCACCGATACACCTAAACCACCACAGCAGGGCACCAAGAAGGCATCAAACAAAGCCAGGAGTGGACATCAGAGCGGCGAAAGGAGGAAAGTGTTGAAATATGTGTGAAATAACTATAAACAATCAAATGGGAATTAAAGTACAAGAGATATAAAAAACTTGGGGGGGAAACAATGTGAGAAGGGGGAGAGACTGACGTAAACGACAATTTTATAAGGTACGCATAGAAAAACATGCAAACATTTAAAACAAGTAACAATCCAGACATGTTAAACATGTGAATGAACACATAGGGGTACCGCCTGGGAAAGGTCAGGTCAGTGATTATTACACCTTTTTAGAGTTTAAACGAGTTTGAGGCGCGCCAAACTTCACTCTTAGCCCAATAACTACGTCTGAAAGAACGAACAAATTTATTTCAGCGGCAAACTTCCGAAACATCAAAAGAAAGCATAGCGAACAAAAACATTGACACTTATTTAATTAAATCTAAAAACAAACAACAAATAAATATAGTAAACTCAACCCCCCCCCCCCCCCTCCAAAAAAAAAACACACACATAGTAACAGAAAACCATAGGCTCAATCGAATGAGCCAAAAATACTTATATAGTGAAGGCCTTCTACTTCACTCTTGTGCCCTATTCCCAGTAGGTAAGTAGACTATTTTAAAATCATATTATTCTCAATTTTCATAATTCTTCGGACGTGCCTTCAAGTTGTAGTAATGAACAATTACTCGCCTTTTGAAATTATATAATTATGTTTGACCTATACCTTTTCATTTTTTTTTCAGAAAAATAAAACAACAAGGTTTACTCTCTCCTTAATTTATTATGCAGGTTTTTGAATGATAAAAAATTTCTGTCATATATGTTTGGTTTCCTCATGTATCAAAAACTGAAGGAAATCATTTGCGAAATTGATAGAAGTGAACACTAATCATAAATGATAGAACTATTTCAGAAATATTACGCATTATTGCTGTTTAGGATTTAATGAAGCGAATTTGAGGACACTAGCATCAGTATTGGCCAAAACAACAGAATGAAGTCCACCAAGATATTTGTGTCAATCACTTTTACAGCATCAATATATAGACTATATATATTCCTGGATCAGCATTGTCCAAGGCATTACAATTTTCTATTATTATTCATAAGGTAGCCAACGGAAAAAGGTCAAACTATTTCCTAGTAAACGGTCGAGTGAAAGAATTGATTGATTTACATTTTATTTGCAGTTATATTTCATTGCACTTATTACATTTAAAATTATCGCACATTACCAGGATGCCCGCTTTGACAGCTTTATATAAAGCTTAAGTAAGATTTTTACAACTCAAAATAGCTAAATGACAATATCTCTTACATGTAAAAATAGTATTTGCATATATACATTTTGACATTATTTAGAATAACACGAGAGTTGTTTAGTAAACAGTTCTTGCAATTTATTTTTAATCTTAATTTATTATCCTGAAGATTTTTACCCCACTTGTTAACACCTACCTGAACACATCAAACATTTTGCCAATTGCACGAAGTTCATTTTTCACAAGGCGGAAAAAGCATCAATGCCTAAATTTTAGCAAATATTTTGTATGAGCGTTCATTGACGATTTAACATTTTTATATAGTTTATCTCTCCGATAACGATCATGTGACAGAGCTAAAGTCTAATACCACTATAACGACCGTCAGTAGAAAAACTTAAATACCGGGCGTTTAATTTTGATTTAATATTTTCTTCTTGATGCTGGCCATGACTGATGCCATGCGCGGATTTTGAACTAACTCCTTTAGTTATGAAATTGTTCTAAATTTGTTGTACTTACATGCGCAATAGGTTTTAAGATTTTTCTGAAATTGTAGCACCAACACGATGCCGTGGACCAATATTACTTTGCTTTATATGTAATTACGTTTAGTGTAAAGTAAAATACAGGTTTTAAGATTTTTCTGAAATTGTAGCACCAACACGATCCCGTGGACAAATATTACTTTGCTTTATATGTAATTACGTTTGGTGTAAAGTATAATACAAAGTGAATAATCTGATATATCTTATGTCCATTACTACATTTTGCTAAAATAAGACATTTTGGGTAGTTTGAGTATTAATGTTTCTCAATGTAAATGTTTCCTGTCAAAAATGTCTGACGTCGATTTTATTCTCTTTACTTATCAAAGAAGAAATAAACTTGTTCTTTAAGTGCAAAAACATTCATCATCAATGAAAATGGCGTTTGGAGTGAATTCTTAGTTACATACAGCGTAGCATTGTTTCTAAATGGGTTCAAATCCTGTCAGGGGCAAGCCGTTGTTACCGTGAGCAAGAAACTTTACATTCATTGCTTACATGAACGGAATCAAAAGTGTTTCAATAAGCTTATAACTTCCAACATAATCGAACTAAAATAAATTTATATGAACTAAACTAAATGGCAAGGTTTCGTGATATTAATATAATAAGGTCTGAAAAAGGTAAGCTACGGTGGCCGAATGAAAATCAACATATAGAAACCCACTCAAACACTGAGTACATAAAGTAAACACATTCAAACTATACGTGTTTATGCATAAAGTAAACACATTCAAACTATACGTGTTTGTGCAAATTGAACGTGCAATTAAATGTGTTCGTCTTTAAAATAAAAATTTTAATGTTGATTGACCTAACGATATCTTACAGCAAAAAGAAATTCACAATTATTGATTATTTTTCAAATAAATATATTTCAATAAAAAATTACAAATTTACAAATTTGTCTGTACATTACTTGAATTGAAATTAACTGATATGTTCTAAATATAACTTACCCTGAGTTTATAACGTTTCAGCGAGCTTTTGAACTGTTATTTAGATATATTTTCTTTCTTTCGTTCTTTATTTTAAATAACATTAATATAAACTGCGTTTGAATTATTTGATAAAGATAATACTTTGGTCTACATCTCTCTTAACAGTAATGACATTGCAGTCTGTATATTTATTGAATTATCTAAATATAACTAAATCTATATGTTATTCGTTTTTCCTTACATGTTTAGTCGTCTAAATAATATTCAATCAACTACGAAATGCTGTCTCATTGTGCCTATTGGTTTGAAGACTTCAAATGACAAGATGTAATTAAACCAAGGCAAATATTAATAAGATCTTATTAATGTTATTGTATATGATAGGCAAAATGAGAAAAAAACAACAGTTCTTTGACTTGGTAGTAAGATGATATATATCTTCTTTTGTTTTATTTGTTGAATTTTCTCCTTACACCTTGGTTTTTTATCAAAATAATCTTTCTCATATTTGCATTGTTATATTCTCGTATTTTCAAAATAAGCAATTATATATATAGCTCGGCAAACTTGATAAATGAACTAATTAACTAAAGGAGAAGATTTTTACATGCCTATATTTTATGTTCTAATCTTGTCGTTTCAATTGCAATTTTGTAGTATTGATATGCATGTATTCGGGAAATAAATATGTATAAATTAAATTGTGTCAATTATACATGTCATTTATTTCTAATTTTATTTTCAAACTGAGTTTATTCTCAGAATGAAAATGCACTGATAATCTCCGACAATCAAAATTAAATAATCACGAAGTGAACTTTTTCAGATTAATGTGTTTGTTTAAATCTTCAGGAGAATTCAATAGCCCAGACATACAAGATGATTATCTTTTCTTAAAAACAAACAGACTTTTAATAAATTCTTTATTCCAGGTAGATGGATACAAGATTTTTTACCCTTGACAAGTTTGATACACATGGTTGTGCGCGATTTAAACTTCCCTAATCAATTTATCAAATCAGACACAAACTAAGTACAATGCAGAAGGAAGATAAATTATAAATCAAATAGTAGTTTGATACTACAAAGCATACGTTATCTACAAAATTTTATTTTCAAACTGAGTTTATTCTCAGAATGAAAATGCACTGATAATCTCCGACAATCAAAATTAAATAATCACGAAGTGAACTTTTTCAGATTAATGTGTTTGTTTAAATCTTCAGGAGAATTCAATAGCCCAGACATACAAAATGATTATCTTTTCTTAAAAACAAACAGACTTTTAATAAATTCTTTATTCCAGGTAGATGGATACAAGATTTTTTACCCTTGACAAGTTTGATACACATGGTTGTGCGCGATTTAAACTTCCCCAATCAATTTATCAAATCAGACACAAACTAAGTACAATGCAGAAGGAAGATAAATCATAAATCAAATAGTAGTTTGATACTACAAAGCATACGTTATCTACAAAATTAGAAGAAAACAAGATTGCATTTGAGAAAAATGTTATGCCACCGCATGGTTCAAATTTCATAGCTGTGCATCAAAGGACAAGAAAGTAAGTCACATCATCAAAATCTAGGTCAAAGTTCAATTTTACAACCTAAACTGTGCACATGGTCAAAATTTCATTGTTGTACATCAAAGGACAAGAAAGTAGGTCACTGTCTCCTTGGGCAAGGCATAATTTTGACCCAAGTGTTTAATAACAATCTTGATACAGGTCCACCAAACAACATTTCAAGTCAAATACCTAAGCTATAGCTTTCTCCCATTCAGAAAACATTTGTTTTATTTTCTTTTTTTTTTAATATGTGTACATAATGAGAATCACTGCCCCCGATCAGTGCCAATTTTTGACATTTGAACAACTTTGGTAGAGGACCTATAGATGATATTATATATTAGATATCAAAGCTCTATGCCTTGTTCCTTCAGACAAAAAATTTTTTTTCACTATATGTACATAATGAAAATCAATGAACCCCGGGGCGGAACCAATTTTGACCCCAGGGCTATAATTTGAACAATCTTGCTAGAGGTTCACTACACAATGTTTCATGCAAAATATCTTAACTCTATCCTTTGTAAATTTAGCAAGTTTAATTAAATTGCGCCCATTTTGTGCCCTATCTCAAATTTAGAGAAGATGATTTTTTAAGTTTTAACTATATACATATAAGATAAACCTATGGCTCCGAGGGGCGGGGCTAATTTTGACACAAGAGGAAAAATTTGAACAACTTTGGTAGAGTACCTTTAGATGATATTATTTAACAAATATTAAAGCTCTAAGCCTTGTACCTTCAGACAATAAGATTATTTTATTTTTTACTATATGTATATATTGAAATCAATGACCCCCAGGGCGGGGGCAATTTTGACCCCTGGGCTATAATTTGAACAATCTTGCTAGAGGTTTACAACACAATGTTTCATGCAAGATATCTAACCTCAAGCATTTGTCAATTGCTAGAAGAATTTTTTAAAGTTTTTACTATATACATAGAAGGAAAACCAATGACCCCTGGGGCGGGGCCTATTTTGACCCCAGGGCTATAATTTGAACAATCTGGGTAGACCCTGAGGTCTACCAGACAATGCCTTATGCAAAACATCTAAGCTCTAGACCTCTTGGGTCTTTACAAGAGGGTGTTTTAAGTTTTTACTATATGTACATATAGCGAAAATCAATGACCCCGGGGCGGGGCCGATTTTGACCCAAGGGCTATAATTTGAACAATCTTGGTAACGGTCTACCATATGATGCCTTATGCAAAATATCTAAGCTCTAGGCCTTTTGAGTTTTTACAAGAAGGTATTTAAAGTTTTTACTATATGTATATAGTGAAAATCAATGACCCCCGGGGCGGGGCCAATTTTGAACCCAGGTCTATAATTTGAACAATCTTGTTAGAGGTCTACCAGACAATGCCTTATGCAAAATATCTAAGCTCTAGGCCTTTTGGGTCTTTACAAGAATTTTTTTTTAAATTTATTCTTATAATTCCTTTTGGTTGCCATGGCAACCAGATTTCTGCATGGAATGAAATTCTTTGAACAACTTTGGAAGCCCTTTACCCAAGGAACAATCCTGCCAAGTTTGGTTGAAATTGGACCAGTAGTTTTTCACAAGAAGATTTTTTAAGTTCACTATATAATCTATATAACACACACACACTCACACACACACACACACGCACCAACACACACACACACACACACACAAACACACACACACACACACAAACACACACACAGGTGAATCGCTATATGCCACCGCATCGCAGATTGCGGTGGCATAAAAAGACATGTCAAATTGGATAATATGAAAAAGTCATATGTTGGTATAAAAATAATAACTTGATTTTCAAAGACTCTCAACACAATTTTAGAACTGTTTTTGAAAATGACGAAATACTTATATCTACATTGTGTTTTACCGTGAATAACCTTGCAATTTAAATATTGAATATGTGATAAGAAAATACAATAGGTAAAGGTTTCAATATTAAAAAAGATAATTTTACGCTGAAACTGACTGTACATGTCCAATGGTACGTTTTCTCATATAACAGTTGTAATTCAGACCAAGCGAGTACAGCATGCAATCAATCTGTTCAGACTGGTTTATAGTTTACGGAGATCTATCTAATTCTAGTAAATGAGATACACGAACAATTTAAGCAAAATCAAAGAATATTAGTTGAATGTGTCAGAATGTTAAATTCAATATTGATCTAAAACAGGTACAGCAAGATTGAAATTGAATGAAGCTTATTAAATCGGACAAGTATTTTCTTGATTTGTGACAGAGAGAAAACTGCCAAACTTTATACAAAGAAGAAATGTCAATATTGATCTCTCTGTGGAGACCAACACTTTATATAAATTTAAATGTTATCGTAAAATAATTTGTCTCCAAATACAATCAACAATCAACAACAAATCAATAAAGGTCGTGCTTGTTATAGTATAATTTCTATGTACAGACATCAGTTTAGTAGTTGAAAGAAACAGCAACACAATTCTAGAGCAAATGTGTATCTTTATTGTCCTTAAATTGACTATAATTAAGTGTTAGTGTTATTTTCCTACTAAGGAATTAGGAGGAAAGGAGGAAACACGAACATTTAAGATGTTACCGGTTTCTATTTGTAACATCGGTCATAAGTTCATGAATGGATTCGATTGTCGATGACATAAACAAGACAAGCATATGATATGCCTGCCATTTCAGACATAATGTCCTGACGCATTGGAATAAATGAAATGAAAGAAAATGAAGACAAGAACACAACTAAGATTACAATGGGTTTTCATGATAAACTCTTTTATGACCTCAATTGTCCTCGAAATGGTGAGTGCTCAGATAGAACTAATTGTCATATTTGTTTTTAATGTTAAAATAGTTATAATAAACGCATCTGTTCAACATTTAAATATTTATAGACATCCTTCAAAATATCAGTAATGTTCAAATTAATGGGACATATATTTTGGACAGTTGATATATATTCTCCGTAACATTTGTTATTATCGATTATTGTTTAATCGTCATTAAAGGCACATTATGTCTCAGAAACAAATGCTTACTTCTTTAGAAAGGGCAAAATGAGTATTATAATGTTTAAATCATAGTTTTAGAGAATGGTGGAAGCCTGAAACCTGAAGTAGCGATAAATTAGAAATCATCTGTCATAAAAGTAGCAAAATGTAAACAAAGTAGTATTTGACATCCATAAAAAAGAATTTGGTCACAGACTAACTTTTTGGATGTCATAAAGGGCACATAAATTAAAATGTTTTTTAGAAATTAAACTAAAAGCATTTCTGTGACCAAATGAGTCCATTAAATAGTCTATTAAATAGTAAATCTTTCGAAATAATCATCTAATTTATCTCAGCTTGACAGTGAAATAATTACCATGATGTTACTTTAATGTACAGTAATTGTTTCTAAATTAAAAATTTATTTTATTTTACTAAGATATTGTCCTAAAGTCTTTTATACGTAGACGTAGCCACTTTAATGAATTATACTGCGATGATGATTAATTGTTTTGAAAGGGAACAGGTGTACACTACATGTGCTCGGACAGTGTTAGGATAATGTAAACAAGACCTTAAACAGACAATGTACTATTATGACACTGTTATATCCTGACTTATAAGTGAGACCTTGAATTTTGATCTACAAACAACCTGAGTTTTGCATGCGACACCTGGTCTCAGTATGCTACACATTTATGCAACAATGGTTCAAAATCAAACAAAGTAATAGAACGGACAAACACACATGGAGACAGACGGATGAATGGACAAAGAGTTCAAAAACAATAGTCTATCTATTGGGGTTATAAAAATCATAGCTTATACCTGCAAATAATATATGTTTCATAGTAAACGGGTTGAACATGCAATTCATGCTGAACTTTACAATTTCAACTGTAGTTCAGATTTCAAGTTTGCTGTAATGAAAAATATTTAACGTAATACATGTATATATAAATATAGGTAAATATCGTCTGATTTTTATAATTTGTTTTATATTTTTACAACGGTAAATTTCTTATCATGATTAAGATTTCTAAAACATCCTTTAAAACCTCTTTCATCAAATGCAGGCTGGTTTTTGTAGATTTAGTATTAAAAAGCTGACACGATGACAGAGAACGGTGGATGGCATGGTCTTAAAAACAAGCAAACGATATCACAGTATTAAGTTATTGCGTACCACGTTAAATTGTTTGCCATTTTCTTCCATGATATTGAGATGTTTTACATGTTAAATGTCCAAAGCATTCACTTTATTAGTTTTTTTATCGAAAAAAGTCTCAACAATGCTGTTTTTTGTTGACCGAAACGACTCTTTATTTATCATGCGGAATTGGTGGATAAAACACATTAGTGTTTGGCTTTTTATCTTGAATGACGCTATGTATTGTAAATATATATTTATCTTTCCAGTCTAATACATTCTCATTACGATAGAAACTAAAATAGGTCGTCAAAGGCAACACTTATCATCATAAAAACAAAGTTGTATTGAGATGTAGTATTATTTTATTGGCTGTCTTTTGTAAAAATGTCCATAAATCACGAAGGAGTCTCTTCTGTGTAAAAAGAAAGAAGAACGTTACAAGGACGGTAATAATATGAATAACTATAACTCGATTGACCGCATTATTTATATGTTTAATCTTTGAGATCTTGATCATATTTTGTTCACTTATTCAAGTATTTTGCACACTCTTACCGGCAGTTAAATTATCACACATCTTTCAGTGATGCCTATTAATACATTCTATCTATTTCCATAAACATTCAAATGATGTTTTCATAATAATCAAAATAATACAAATTAGCTTGTAATCATAAAAGTGAATCATCGGGCGTATTTAAAGTTTTGAAAATGACTGGTATCTATATTAACCTCAAATCAAATGATAAAGAAAAGGAAATCAGTAACAATTCGAACATATTTAGATAGTTTGTTACATTCTTCAATACTTACAATAATTTTCTGCATGAATCATAAATGACTGGGTAATTGCTAATTACGTAATTACTACAGTTAGTCAGTGGCTTATCGTTGATTTAGTCTTCCTTTTTTGTTGTTGTTGTTTTTGAACTACTAAATAATTACATTCTAAAACAAAAATGGAGCTATGCAATATTTGAAAGTTTTTGTATTTTGCTAATGAAGACAGAATATCGTTATGATGTAATTTCATATTTAATCTTTTAATCTTTGTGCAACCTGCTATTTCTTTTTTTAATTTAAGACCTTTAAGGAAATGGTATAATGTAAGACCTTTAAGGAAATGGTATTGTAAATTTTCATGCCATGTTTGATCTCATTTTCCATCAAATGTATGTGTATGTGTGTGTGTGTTTTTGCTAGAAACATTGTGATAATGTTTTATTGACAATAAAGTAATTTGTATTGACCTATATTGTATTGTCTTTTTGAATTACATTGTCTTGAATGTGATGCGGCAATAATGTCTCTCTTATACATATATATTTGCATTTCCTTAGCAATTTATTGTTCTTGTTACAGCCCTCGATTTTTGTTTTATCAACATTATTTTTTTCTGTCAAAGAGTCCCCAACAGTATAGATATTCCTCATGCAGACAAATTCCATTAGATATAATGATTAAAATGCACAAACAAGAATTATATTTCAATAAACATATTGATCAAGTTAGCATTCATCATATTATGTTATTTAAAATAGAACCATGGCGATCATTAACTGTAAAATGGAAAAAGGTTTGGCTGAAAATACTCGTCATTTTCACATAAATAAGTTTTGATGTTCTGAAATTATTCCATTATTTTACAGAAAATAGATGATTCATACCAGATGAATGATAGATATATAAATTAGACAGAACTAATAAGTAACAGGGGAAGTAATTGAACACGTCTCCAGATATAGACAGTCAGCCATAGACAGCTTTTAAAGATAATTTCTCGTTATGTAAATGAAATTAAATGCCTCTTTACAAACTAATCAAATATATAGTCAAGAATTTTGTCCTTTTCATTTCCCTAGTCTAAATGATAAAACAGTTAAGACCAAAGTAACCTTGTAAGATTACAGATTTATAAAATATCGCTGGAAATGACACAGACGGCAAGGATTCAAGCTTTGACAATTACCTTGAAATACTTTGATAGCTGTATGTTGCTGCTTCTTGCAAATCTTAATGAATATACTCACCTCGAGTGGCGGCATGGCCGAGTGGTTAACGCGTCGGACTAGTAATCTCATGATCGCTAGCCGCATGGGTTCAAACCCCGTTAGGGACAAGTCGTTGTTTCCTTGAGCAAGAAACTTTACACTCATTGCTCAGTACTGGTTGGTTCCAGGAACGGATTCGAAAGTGTGTCTATAAGCTTATAGCTCCCTACACAATCGAACTAAAATAAATCCTGTATATAAACCAATATACTCACCTTCTAATTAAATAGATATTCAATATTTCTCTCTTCATGTTTCATTATCTGTCATAAGAAACATACATGGATTAAGTGTAGTTATAAGGGGAAAATAAATACTTTGCACATTAATTATAAAAGAGTATTATCTGAGATATTTATTGTAAAGTTTTGAATACTTACACATTTTTGATACTATATTTGACTGTCTTATCAATACAGTATATAGTAGTACTTATCTCTGTTCATTTCTCAATATTTAGCAATTGTATTACATGTACTATAAAAACAAGATGGAAACATTTCTAATTTGAAAGGTCATTTCTGTGTATGATTGTTTTAGCAAATTAAACTTCAGTTTTGCAAATTTGATATTGATATTTTTCAAAATAAACATTCAAGAAAAAAATCAAACACTTTTGGATGATTGAAATGTATGAATTACATTAAAAGAGGCGACAATTTTGATAAACTTTGATAAACGTAACAATACCAATAGACTAGAAGTACCAGCTCAAATAGTAATTTTGTATTTTATTAAATGGGTTATAAAATCAAATCAATGTCGCCGAAATCTGACCTTCTACTTCAAGCAA
The DNA here is from genome assembly GCF_026571515.1 of Ruditapes philippinarum. Lineage (NCBI taxonomy): Eukaryota > Metazoa > Mollusca > Bivalvia > Venerida > Veneridae > Ruditapes > Ruditapes philippinarum. Next base: position 35,775 of record NW_026864997.1, read on the forward strand.
CAGCAAAATATGTAGTATTCGATTTATATACGTCTTAATCACAATACACTGCTGATGCTGATTGTTAGAACTGTTACAACTATATCACTGTTAGTGTGTTGCTCGATTTTTTCATTTTTCTTTACTGCTCAAATCTAAATTCCAGGAAAGTATAACTGTTTGAAAATTTAAGACAATATCTAGTTTTTCATGCTTTAAAAATAGACAAAATGATATTTGGAGATAATAATAATCATGATAATAAAAATAAATTTATCTTATATTTACTTTATAAATAATGATTTCCCACAGCCAGACAAAGACAACAGTTACATTTCAAACACGTGATAACAACTCGTCTGGATCGTTATTGGTTGATGACAGGATATTAAATTTGTATATTAACTTCTGATTGGAATTCGTTCAGTCATTACAGATAAACAGTCATCGAGACAGTTCGATTATAATTTTATAATTGGCATTATTATCATAGGCAATGATTGTGACTGACGGCCTTAATGATTGAACGGTCAACCTCAATTAATGTTTAACTACTATCATAGAAAGATAATATCGTAGTATTTATGCTAATCTGTTTAATATGTTAAAGAAGGGACAATGACAGTGGTAGGCCGTGTAGGCCAAGGACTATATTTTGTCACAGAAAAGTGAATAATAGTCATTTATTCATCTACCTGCATTTTCCAACAATTAAATGAACATGTAAAGCTCGTAACTGCGAAAATATCATGAAAAGTGTTACCGATCAAGAAATTGTCACCTACTGTAAAATCATTATCATTCGTGGGGCACGAATTTTCGTGGTTTTTGTGGGTAGGTCAATCAACGAATTTAAGATCCGACGAAATTTTATCCCAACAAATACTTCTGACCCAGTCTCTGTTCTATATATTACAAACATGCGTCGGCTCTTTTCCGGCCGATATTTCGTGAAATGGATGTAAATACAGACAAATAATCAGGTTAGTGACATATTAAATCCGTATGCAATATTTAAGAAACTTGACAGAAAAACTCGATTATATGTCTTCAATTTACTGTCACAAATGTCGAATATACATACTTGATTGTTGTAGTCTACTATGAATTGATTGTGTTAACAAGAATACTTGACATAATCGAGTAAATATGGGACCCCAGGCAGTGCAATAATTAGCGCTAATAAAAATTGTCAGTTTGCTCTTATTAATTTAAAAAAAGTCTTTGATATAATGTCGTAAGTACGCAAAACTATAAAAATACGATCGCTGAAACAGATTTACTGTACATTCTTTTGTCGTTTTTAAATGATCCAGTTTATATGAATTTTAATCTGTATTTGTGAGAATCCTATTCCGTAAACACAAAAACGCCACCGACTTTTACAAGATCCACATATACTCGTGTTATTTACCGAGATTAATTTATATGCATGTAAATTTACACAGTCGCTGTGACGTTGCGTGTAGTTACTGTCAAATATGTTAAGATCAATTCAGAGTGTAAACTTATAAACTAGCTGGTTAAAACCTGTCAGGTGTCGTATAAATTATGCGATGTTGACATCGGCGAATTACAGGTGTGTGTGTGTGTGTGTTTGCGTTTGTTTACCCTCGCCACCGGAAAGAGACCATATGGGCGAGCATATAATTCATTTATAACCTTTTGAAAAGGGGGAGCTGATGTTTAATTACTAATTGTTATATCCGTACATGTGAATTACAGGGGCAGCCCGCAGTGTATATATAATGTCACTTAAATGTGTTAATTGCAGTCAATTATCAGCAGTAACGAGTTATGCCCGGAGGCAAGGATTAAATTTATTGACAAGCGCTGTGTGACAAGTAAAGATATGAACATGTTGTAAGTAAAATGTTCGGCGATTAAGTTTAAGATTACTTTGCATTAGATTACTGAATTGTTTTTAACAAGAAATGACTATTCTAAAATATATAAACAATTGACACTTAAAACCAATTAAAAGTGAATAAATACTCGTTAATATACCAATAGCTTACCAATACAGCACGTTAGTAACCATTTTGAATTCGTTTTATGAAATCCATATCAAGATAAATACAAATTTATCAAGGCAATTAAATATATCAATTTTAATGGTACTATGCCAATAACTGTTTTTCTCACATTACAAGATGAATTATGAAGAGGTCATCATGTGAAATAAAATTCGTGTTAAATATTTAAGATAAAATATTTTAATTAGGCAAATGATGACTAAAACTCCATAAAACTTGCTTTAAAATAAAATACAATATTTTACTATTTTAAAGTTACCATACCAAAATCATTGTGGAGGATTCTGAACTTTTGACCCATAATTCGAATAAACCCTATCATTTGTGAAAACAGGAATACGTTCGTTCATTTTCTTTCTTTTTTTCTAACATATCAGATTTAAAACACTTAGAAAACACTTTCTACAGCTGTGAAATTACTATTTGTACCGGAACGTGAATTTTGATGTTATGATCTCTTAATTGTTTACTAGGTTTGACAGCAAATCTAACATAAACAACATACATAAATTTGTAATAATCTTAAGTTTCTGAAATCTTATAACCCATCTAGAAAACCTTGTAGAATACAGCAAATTATACAACATTTTATTGTATTATTGATGATGTTTGTCTTAATTCAGATAGCTGAAATAACTCATTTGGTCGCTCCATGTTTGTAATTTAACTTTTATTTTAATGTTTTCAGTGGTGTTCTGAATGAAGTTAGAAAATGCTGTTGCAACGAAGATAGGAAAACGGAAACATTGAAGAACTCCAAAGGCGGCCAAAATAAATGTTGATGGATGGTGGTACATGTAAGTGCAGGGCCCCTTAAGCACATTCTTATACATTATTCAACATTCAAACACGTATGTGGCGAAATTGGAATAAAGAAACATCCGCAGATCATTTAGTCGGATTTCCTGATTTCTTTTATAAATGTAAATGTTTCTAATCATTGACGTCTTGAAATTTGTTTGCTACACTGTTCATGACATCGTGAAATAAAAAGACCTTTGGCATATTATACAATTGCAAATAAGACATTTCTATTAGTCACAAGGTTAGCAGAGATAAAAAGTGACGAATCGTAGTGGAAGGCCGTGTGATTAATGCGTCATACTAGTGATCTAAGAATCTCTTACCGCATGGGTTCAAATCCCATCAGGGGCAAACCGTTGTTTCATTGAGGAAGGAACGTTACACTCATTGCTCAGTCATTTACAGGCACAGATTCAAAGCTTATAGCTTCCTACACAATCGAAATAAAATAAATTATGCTTAAACAAAAATCTAATAGATTTTTCTTTGCCGGTAACAATCTTAACACAGTCGTCTTATTACGCTAACATCTAAAATAAATAGATTAATTGGTCATAGATATCCCCGGTATATAACTTGCACCAAACATTAAACTAATAAGATTTGATTTAATCAATTCAGTCTAGAATGCGTAACGAATTAAATTACGGATAATATGAAGAAAAACTTGCAGACAGATCTTCATATGACTTCTCACAATACTTAACATGAAAAGAAAATGGTCTCCTAAATATATGTGTCTGCAGACAGGTTTATAAGTCCTGTAAATCCTCATTTAAAGTGAACAAAGAATAATGAGTTAGTAAGAACAAAATAAAAGTTCCAAACCATGCGATTATTTAGAATATTGTACACCTACGCACTTTAGAGGGCACACAATTCGTTTCTAAACATTTTCATTGAGGATCCTATTCATAAAGCTTTTTCACAATTTTTGTTTATGTACCGCCTATATAATCTACAGAGAATATCTAAAAGGAAATGACGATAGCCAGTAGAGCCACATTTCAAACGATTCAGTTTTAATGATGTTTATTGTTGCTTTAGAGTGACTTTTTGTAATTTTCCTTTTATGATAGAAGTGTATATAAATGTTTAAACTCCTACACACTTTGTCCTCTGAAATAAAGAGGCGAAGGCTGAATGTATTGTGTGGGTTTTATATGGCAAAACGGAAAATAAAGGAATTCTAAAATCAAGAACATAAAGTAGTCGAATTATAACAGTGGACGAATCGTTTGATGCAGAAAATAAACCGCTGAGGCCTACGGCCTTCGTGATCAATTCCTACGCATCAAAACTCCAAACCGATGTTAGATAGCAGATAAACACCGCTAAGACCGATTTTATATCTTAAACTTATATTGATCAAATCTATGTCATTAGTATATGTGAGATAGTATTTCAGTTTTGTATGAAAAGAAAACATTTTAAGAAAATGCTTTAATTGTTGCTTTATAAGGCTTGTAAAATATAAAATCGAGGAAGTAAACATAACAGCGCATATATACAAGTAGTCCCTTACTAGTGTTTATTGGCAGTTTAATACCGTTTTTTTTCTTCTTCTTTGTATATAGTGACAAAATCACAAGGAATGTTAGAATTATAAGTAGTTCATAAAATACATAGACTACAATGCTATTTCCATCAAAAATCTAGAAAACGTTTTTGTCGTTATCAAGTTATTCAAACGACTATATATAAAGTCTATTACGGTCCAATAAAAATAAAAGAAATTAATAACAATTTTCATAGTCGCTAAAATCTAATTCTCAAAGCGCCAATCAAATCTAAAACGTTCTAGTAAATATCTATATAATAGATGTAAGTAAAGATATGTAAATTATCTTGAAAGGTGTCTTTTTCGTTTCTTTATACTCGTAATACTGTTGTTTATCTTTGCTACAAGGTAGCATTTGTTCTGTGTTTTACAATTAACATAAATCAATCTTAAACTTTTTTTAAAATAAAGAAGGCATTTAGTGCAATGTTAAACATATAAACACAACATTTGGTTTTGAACGAATATGTGTTATGATAACAAAACTCGCATTTCGGTATTTATTTAATAAGTATTCGTATGTTGCTTTATCTATATATACAACCACCAGACTATCTGCCTATTTTAGAATTTTATATCATTATAAAAGAGACAATTTTCAGTTATTAAACCTTTGCCAAGTTAAGTATCATTTCTACGACTTTTATCATTTATTCAAAGCATTGTTCCAATTATTATGACTAGTTAATATTAAATGATTTTCTAAAAAAACATTATTTATATTTTAATACAAGATGTTATCGAATAAAGAGAAGTGTAGAATATGCCAGACGTTTGTGACAAAAGACATTAAACATTTAGAAATTGAAATATTCAAAACTACCCCCAAATTTCTTCTTTAAAACAAAATGATATCATAACACATATAAATAACAGTGTTTACTAATATAAAGAAAAGCATGGGTTAATGGCAACGAGTCGGTGCAAAATAAAAAAAGTGGAAAATCTTGAATTATCTTGTTTTATAGCTTCCGTACTTTTTAAAAATATTTAGTCTCAGTTCTCGTGGCGTCTCAATCGGGGCAAGGGGGAAATAAAACCATCGGATCAAAAGCTCTGTCATAGTTTATTAATAGACTTTCCTTACCTACGGTTACAACATCAGATATACGCAATCATTTTCATTACGAAAGAAAATTATTTAAAGCAATTCTTTGATATACATGTACTTTTGTCAATCTATGATATAACTTTGTCAAAACCAAACATGGTCGATGTGTTCCTGAGGCCGCATAATGTAATAATTATTTCAAGCAATGGACGAAATGTTTGCAGGATAGATGAGATAAATTAAATCATAGCATAATAAACAAAACATGCAAACCCAGTTTTTTATAGTTACTGGTATGAATATTTTCATAAGGAATACTTTTTTTATTAATTTTTCATTTATGAGTGTTAGTTATAAAGTAGGTTTTAAAAGTTACAAAATTGTACTGACAATATTGTTCAACTATATCACCTCGTGTTATTTAAAGTTATGTAAAATCTGATGAGAAATATATTGAATATCTTGATAGTCTTTGCTCGGTAACCATTTACAAATAAGTCCTTATTGATATTGATATAAACTTTTCATGACTTCTGTCAATACCTTTATTCATGAAAGTGACTGTCTCTATTGTTTATGCACTCTTGTCTTCCCTAGTCAATAATATAACACTACAAACAATTTCTGAAATATCTATGTCTGTGGACCGTTTAATTACAAAAACACACATTCTTAAGCGTAAAAAACAACTCTTTAATATGAACTTATTTTAATTAATGATAATGAGTGCTATGTTTTTCCAAATACTTATATCATTTCGTTATTTATTGATACTAAGTTTACATAAATGTAATACTCTTAATATCCCAATCATAAAACATGCGTCATTGTAAACAAGGCATATATATTTAAGCTAAAGATGTTTAGAGGCAAAAACATCTTAATTTCATCAACCCGCTTATTTTATACCAATTTTCATTTCAAAGTTTGAACATCTCCTTTATAAAACATCTCTTTTATAAAACAATTTCTAATATTGTCATTATCTTTAAATTGCAAATCAAATTCTTCACGTAATGATTTGCAAAACAAATATTTTACATATCAGCGTAACATCTTCTGTTTGATATTTTTCGTAGATTCGGTCAAAACGTGACAGCTCAGATTTCTTATAGAGACATAGAACATTAGACATCGGGAAAGCATTAGGATCGATCATAGCAAATTATAATGGTGTATATAAATATGTTATTCTTGCAAAATCACTATATTTCCATACTTTTTGTAAAGATGAGAAACAACATTAACATGAACATTGGATAAGTTTATAAAAGGATATTCATCAGTTTGACAGATGATACTATAACGTTGAGAAAAAGATACTATAAATCATTTACTAGTGAAAGATTTACTTTTAATAGCTTTTTTAAAGAGATCATGGAGCCTTACCTGAAAATACGTGTCGAAAGTAACATGAAAAATTATGAAACTGATAAATGCTTTAGTTCAAGCGGTGTGTATTTTTGGAATAATAATTCGTTTCCAAGCAGAATAGGTTAAGATGCGGTGTAAATAATGGTTTTCTTTCGAAATACATGTAATGTGACTTTTTTTCTTGAACATAGCTTTTGTTCGTGATGTTAACAATAATAACGCAGTTCTAGATTAAAAGAAAGAAACAATAAAACAATTTCAATGTTGTTAACTTCAATACGTTATTGCAGGTTAACGTAGGGGAATATTAATTCGTTTCCAAGCAGAATAGGTTAAAGTGTTGTGTAAATAATGGTTTTCTTTCGAAATACATGTAATGTGACTTCTTTTCTTGCAAATAGTTTTTGTTCGTGTTTTTAGACAAAAATGTTAACAATAATAACACAGTTCTAGATTAAAAGAAAGAAAAAATAAAACAGTTTCAATGTTGTTAACTTCAATATGTTGTTGCAGGTTAACATTGGGGCATTGACAACGCGTTATCAACATTGGTTACAAAAATCTTTGTTGACTTCATTGTGTTGTTTTGGTCAATACTGATGCTAGTGTGTTCCTCAACTTTATTTCTTTACATCCTAAACAACAATAATATGAAACATTTCTAAAATAATGCTAGCATTTATAAGCTTTTCTTGTATTAATTCTGTAAATAATTTCTTTTCAATCTTGATAAAGAATGTATAGAGGATTCAGAAAACATTAAACATTGAAAAACCTGCCAACTTAACACAGGAGAAAGTTGAACTAAGATGTCTTATATCTGACAAAATGACAAAGCTGCTTGTGACTTAAGCATAATATATTAATATGTATTTGTGGTGTGCTTGTCCCTATAATCGTTCATCACATCTATTACATACGATCACATAAGTTGAAAAAGAAATTTAGATAAATATATATTTGTCTTCATATGAGTAAACAAATGATAACGCCACAATAATATATTAAAATTGTAATGATGAAATTAAAGTAAAGCACCTCATCGTTATTTTTCATATCGTTAACATGAATATTTTGGGACTACAAGTTTTCACATGCAATATATGTGCTATTACAGATACACAATATTGAATAAAAGACAAAAGTAAATTTGCAGCGCTATTAAATTCAATCTATTATGTTAATTAAATTAAACTATCATACCTTTGTTTATTATCAAATGGGTACCGTTTTGTGTGCACGTCCTGTTATTTTAATGCTAAAGACTTGATTTCGTTACAAACGATTCCAAGTAGTTTCCTCAATGTCTGAGTGTTTGTATTATAGCTTTAAAGTTAAATGCATCTGTTATTGTTAAGAAATTACAGATTTACTGTAGCATAGATAACAAGTTCGTCTGCACATTTTCTCATTTTTCTTTTATAAAAATATTTGACACCTGTCAAGTTCAATAATTGTAAACAAGCCAGGGTGATTTATATGAGTAATTCTATATATGTTTTTATTACTTTTGTTTTTTTGTAAATCTTTATGTTTAAGTTCAGTTTTGTTTGAACTTTCGTTTCTGGAAGGTAGATGCTCTGTTTTCTATATTTGCTGAGTTTAATTTTTAATCTTTTATGGGAGAGATGAAAGAATTGATGAATCAATTTCTGTAAACATGACCTTTGCGCAATAGAGTACGTTTTGAGAATGTCAACGTTTCCGTTATTTAATACATAGAATATAATTACAATGTATACAATTTTATATACACATCAAGCATAATTAACAAGTGCCTATACACGTTAATATGCATATCTACTTAAGACAGTGTGCGCAGTATACAGTGTATATAAAAAACATCCTACTTTTAAAGTATGATTTTTAAACGTTGTTCCTGGAACATTTCGCATGTCATCCTAGATCGTTGTCATTCTCAAACACTTATAATGTGGAGTATTCGGAACTCTAGTAAGTTATATTTTGAAGTTGTAGCCCTCAAACGTTGTTCTTGCAATATTGCACATACCATTCTAGATTGTTATTCTTCTTTTTTTTCTAAAAATTTAGATTCATTTAAAGAGTTTTGGAATAAAATGGAATATTTAATGACATTTGAACAACTAAATAAAATAAATTACAGAATAGTAATGTTTTACTGAATCAGAATAAGCTTCTGTGTCAAGGTAACCATTTGCATTAATAAACTATTGCACAATGTCAGGTTATGTCAAACACACATTGATTTAGATAGGAAAGTAAATATTCATTACAATGATTAACAGGGATGCCAGAAGAAATGGAGAATAATGTGAGTTTGAAAAATGCTCCATTCATTTACTGGAAACAGAGCAACTTATTTAACTATCCTTCAAATATACCATGACGTTTCCCCGGTAAATACTTGTCAGAAATAAAGGATGAGAAAATATAAAATTAATTTATTATACAAGATGAATAACGGCATTTTAAATAGCTTATTTGAAATCTCCTTATCTGTGAGTTATCTGACTTAAATAATTGCAGTCAAAGCTGTCCTGTAGTTCTAAACTGTAAACTAGGATAAGAAAAATAAGCTAATAAGTGCCACATGCAAAAACAAGTAAGTGAAAATACAACACCAGTTCTTGTGCTGCATTACATAAATATTATATAATTGTATATTAAACAGTTAAATGTTTCTTTCTATTCGTATCGCCAAGGAAACTATTTTCATAGTTTTGCCACGTTTTATATATATGTACTCTCATGAAAAGAATTTGGACGTTAAAATATCATTTAAAAAGTGTTACGATTAATGCTTATCATTTCTAATATCTATTGAATAAAAGTTATATCATCATGAAACCCAAAGTTTACAAATTGAAAAGGAAAATATTTCATAACAGCATAGTACTGCTATATCATGAAACAGGTTTGCATACAACAGTTATTTGTTAATTGGTATGTTTTCCATAAATATAACTCGTATAACATTAACTAAAAAGCAAACATGAAATGTTTGAGTGAAAATGACAGTTCATTATTTTCATTACATCGTATATCGTACTGGTAAAGGCGCCTCGGAGTCACAAAATCAGAAATTCTGTACAGAACTGGTTATGATCATTTTCCCTCCATTTCCAATTAATTTCCTTTGCCACTGGTCATGTGAGACTGAATTTTGTCGGGGACTGCGTTGAACTTTAATATATTTTTTTAATTCCTTGGTTAGAATAGATTATTCATAGATATGCAGATGACAGTTAATATAAAGGTCAATCCTTCTTGTAACAGTGATCACATTGACATAACTAGAATTATTTCCATTCATGCTGTTATCAAAACGGATGGAAGAATATACTGTTAGGATAAACATAATTCAATATCTGTTTGTTAATTATTTTTTCACCAATAAAACAATCTCCGGGTATTTATTTGGTATACCAAATGACATTAAGACATTTGTTAAAAATGCAGTCGGCTAACATCTTCGGACTTGTTTGTTCATCCCCAAGATTGATAAAATGTGACGAGGTCATTCGCCTGGAATTGTGCACAAAAGAATATGGCTATACTTTGATGAATGTTACACTGTTTATGATATTAGAATGTTTTATGACTGTATGCCGCCCTATTATAGATATATCTTAAGAATTAAGTACTTTTTTAGTACTTTTTCTCTGAATCAAATTTGCCAGCAGACATTTAATGGTATGTAATATAGATAGAATTTGCATAGATATGCCTGTCATTATCCTGCATGAAAGAAAGTTGGTACCGACTAAGTCATAATGCAGAGAGAGTAAAAGTTACATGTATTGTGCGAAATGTTTCAGATGAACAGCTCCAAAAAAACAAATAATTTATTTTTGCCATCCTTAACATTTTAAAAAAGTTATTCGTATACAACAACCGCAATATGTGCTTCAGTGAGCGTATTCAGAAGTTTGTATTTTTCAATTAAAATACCGTTTCCTAATAATATGATTCATTTGAGATACGAAATGTTTGTTAGATCTATTTGTACAATTTGTATCTCCTAAATTATAATACAAAATGTAGAACAACAAAATAAATGCACCATTTGAGACAGTGAAAGATTCTGTTAAAAGACATTCAACGTCTGCTTATATTCTGTCCGGTCTTCTTTGTTGATATGGCGCCTTGTGTAATAACGTCTTGACACATATTAGAATTGAATATAGCGCACCTATATTAAAGCAGTGAATCATTCTTCTAACTATCATTTGACATTTATTCAGAAGATTTAAATTGACTTGTGCATTATAAATTAAAATGGTGTAAGGGATATTTCTATTGGATATATTTAACGTTTTTTGTTGTTGTTTTTTTTTCCGGCAGATGTATGAACAAACTAACACTCTAATCATTTTTTGCATATTAAGAAGATATTAGTGTTCATCCGTATTATTCTATAGAAATCAGAAACTTCGATAGGAACATTTCTCAAAACAAAAGTTTGATACATGTATCGTCTGCGAGAAATTTTATTTGATTTATGGACCCTATATACAGTGCTAGTATTATATGAGACACTGATTTCATAAAATGATTACTAAATTGTTATAAGAAATGTCGTTATAGATAATAGGTCAAAAAGTCATTGAACGCTTTGAAGGGCATATTTCGGTCAGATAATTGACTATAAAACCGGTTGGTCTGGCATAAAAATGACGATAGATATAGAAATAAATTGGAATATGAACTGTCGTTACAGATAAACGGTCAAAATGACTTGTAAGTATAAGATTAATCATTCCCGCTAATGACCAGATCAAATAAGCAGAAGCAAGATTGTGTGTGATTTACTAGAGGGACAGAGTTGCATGAACTTTTCCTGCAGTCAGACAGACCCTACCTTATCATTTATTGATATGTCAATGTCGACATATAAAGCTTGCCGACATTGTGGTATTTACTTGTCGTCTGCAGCTTGTCAATTTGCCAACTTTTATCATCATCGATTCCGAATGCTCAGTAAAAGTTGGACTTTAAAAAGTCATGTTAATGAACTTTCATAGCCATGATCATGATATAGGGAAATAATATGCTTGATTGTACACGAGGTCCAAATAATTCTTGAAAATCCGAATTTAGCTGCAAGATTCGTGTTTATTCCATAATTTGATCATCTTTATTTCAAAATGTTCTCATATCTTTAAACTGCAACTCCCAAAAGTTTACCGAAATGAAAATTGTTTATAAAATTAAAAAATAAAAAACAAAGAACATAACATCTAACTTTATTCTTTATTTTCTTTTCATTTGGAATGATGATCATATTTTACACAAAATATCACAATTTCTTTTCAGTTTCTTGTTTTGTTACTGTACTAGCAACAAATTTTGTAATGGTTTTAACTTACTTTCAATTGTTTATTCAATTTACATAGCATTCAGTATCTTAAAGAACATGTACACAACAGTGTTCCTCTATCTGATGTATGTTCACTCATATTAACATCTATATCAATATACATACTCTTAGTTACACTCACTTTTACATGACAACAAAACATTTGAATGTATCTGATCAATCTAACTGTTGAAAATAAATAAATATTGACATTTATATTTTAAGACATTTAAATTTTTCACGAGCACATTACCCATGAGATGTCAAATAATGACAAATATAATAATTATATAAAATACAAATGTAGCATGTTTATTTTTTAAAAGTTATTCTGCTCATCATCATTATTTTACCGATAACAAAGTGGCAAGTCTTATTTCTTGATCAACCCTTTTATAATCACTAGAATCAGAATGACAACAATATTTATTCAAATAATAAAACAGTATTATAATATTGCACGTCTGTAACGTTGCTTTTCATTGGATAATTGTGACGTTTACATTATTAGTTTTATATACACGGCTGCTGTCGATTTATGAAGAAATATTACTTTTTCTCTAAAAAAATGATGCTTGCTGTATTATAAATTTGTTATAAATATTACTGACAGGTTATATGACCTTATATAAACGGTTGTTTGCGATATAACCCTCACCTAGGAGCTCGGGTTATATTTCCAAACAACTGTTTATATAGGGCCATATAACCTGTCAAAATCTTTAAAGCTAATAATATAAACTGTTGATGAACACACATACAACACCAGGTAGAGTTCAATGATTTTATTTGCTACTAGTTTCAAGTAATATAATAATCTTCATCAAGCATCATTATTCAAATAATGTTTAAATTCTATATCTCAACAGAAAACATAAATTAATGTTAAACTAAATATATCATTAGGAATAATAGTTGAACCTGCAACCTTTCAAACATTTCATTTTTTCGAGAAAAAAAATCATGACATGTGCAAATAAAAAAAAATAAAAATCAGCAAAATGATAGTCACTTGCAGTAAAAGAACATATGATTTATACAACAGGTCATGTTTTCAGTAAATGAGTATGAACATCAAACATTTGTTTTATGCTATAAATACATTTTAAATGTAACATTCACTTCCGTTTGGTGTAAATCGAAAATGGTGGGTGATGGATATAAAGAATGATACAGAGACAGAGAAATGATTGACCTGAGTCCAGCAATGACCACAACCATTTTGTCATACAACACCTGTCTAAGTGTGAGACGGTTGATAGCTTCAAGTATAAACTACATAGATACAGTCAGTAAAAATTTAATCTATTAATGCATCTATTCTATCAAATGTCATAGCAACCATTATAATCACACCGTCATGTTTTGATTTTTTTAATATGTATAAGTTAGAAACATCTACATGATACTGCTTAACAATCAATTCTGATTATGACTAACAGGCTTTAGAAAAGTAAAGTTTAGTATTTCGTTTGGCACTAACAACCTACAAAAGGTACAAAATCTTTAACATATTTCTTAAATCATACTGAGAAAATCGTTTAAAAACTTTAATAACATAAAACTTGGTTTTAAGCTATTGACATACATTTTATATAAGCAAAATAACGTGAATAAATAGTAATGTTAACATTTTTTTGTATTTAGTCGATCACATTTACTCATGGTTTTGTTCATTTTACTTAAGAAACAATGGCTTACAACATAATGGTAATTAAACATATATATTACATGAATAAAACATACAACTTTGAAAATGGATAAGGTCTAAGGGAAATAACTTTTGACAAAAAATATAAACAAAGAGAATATGACTTATCTTTCCCTTTCTAACACAATCAAATGTATAAAACAAACTAAGAATATCATAGACTTTGAAGAAACTTCTCTTTTACTTTGTTTTATTTTCATGGAATATTGCAAAATGAAAAGTTATTTAATAAGTTCCTATTAATATGAAATAAATCTAACCTGATTCTATGTAAATATGGGACTTTAAAAACTTACAACCTTTTCAAATTTAAAAAAGTATGCATTTTAAATATGTAAGAAATATAAATTATTTTGATTCCAACTAAAACAAATTGCACTTATTTAATATTAAAAAATGGTATCACAATGCAGTTAAATCATTAAAAAATTATATTGTACAAAAATTAAATCAAAGTAAAAACAATACAATCTAAACAAGAGAAAAAATATACACTATTTGATAAAAGGCCACAAATTACATGAATACACACAATTGTGCAATGTTTAACAAAAATAAGAAGGAAAAAGATAGAAAAAAAAAACACAGAAATAAAACGACTGAGGTTCATTAAAAACATCTGATCTTTCAAAGAATAGAAAAAGCTTTAAACGGAAACAGAAGTATAGTATAAAATATAGAATATTGCTGTCAATTTGTAATTCTATCACAGTAAAATAATAATCAACCTTTCAAGATTATCCACTAATTATGTGATTCACAGTGACAAATATCATACATACTCCTGCCCATATACATACAAATATAATCCAGAACTTTCCCTTGAAAGGTGATTCATGTATGTTCCTATCTGAGAACAATATTGTCTGTTTCCTGGCACAGAACACTAACATTGCGGGAATAACATACTGTATCCCGGCACCAGCATAGGAACCAGTAATACCTACCAGGAACTCAACCTGATTGGTTGCCAGGGAAACACCTAGTGGGGGAATCAGTGCCAATAAAGGGAAGACAATTCTGTCCACACACCAAGTATATGGCCTGTCCACTTTATAACCAATTGCTTTCAAGTTATTGCGAAGTGTAATAGATATGATGGGGAAGTTTGAACTTAAAGTAAACACTGGAAATAACGCTAGAAAATATTGAATAAACTTAACATTTGTTACAGAGTTTGTATTACAACCGTCAGGCAAAAAGTTCAATGTGTAAATATCATTTAGGTCTTTGAAAGTATAAATTCCAGTGAAAGACAACAATAAATAAAAGAGTAAAATCAAAATATAATCATATGCAAGTAGATTGTATAGTTTTGATTTGTTTCTTATCGGGGTTATTAGAGATGGGAGTGAATGGTGGCACATGAATGAATACACACAAACACCAAACAGGTTGGGAACTCCTGATATATCAGCATATGGTGGATGACCTTGACCGCTTTTCTTCTCTAACTTTATTACAGCTAGTACAATCATCATCCCGAACGCTGAAATATATTATATAGAGAAATATCACATCAACATCTTCAATGTCAAATACAAATAATTCAATTTCAATGATTAAATCTACATATATTTTATTTGTGATAATAGTGACTTGTCAAAATTATTATGAAGACTGTTTGTCTTTTAAGTCATACATAGATTACAACCTTAGGTTTGTTTTTGCTTTGCTTTGGGAATATATACATTTACAATGACATACCAACAAACTTAATTACAAGAAGTTGCTATGACTTCATGTTAAAATAAGAAAGTTAGAATGATAACATTCCAACAAATTAAATAGTTTTTGAAAAGGAAATCATCTATATTGATATAGAAGAAAGTAGCCAGTTGATTTCTCTTCAAACTGATATATTTCTTGAGTTTGTGTGAATACCATGTAAACACGCAAATAATACAGTGATTTGTGAGGCACCAATTTAGAATTTAAAGAGCAATTGTCAATATTTTAAAATTATTTATAAAAACTTTCAATATCATAAATTCATTATGAAATGTTCTGACAGGATATCATAAGGATATTATGGTGGCTGATTTGGAACATTTTTGTGCATTGTGTTGTCGTTAGTGACAGCACGACAAAGCCCCAAACGGTGCATTGTTAGACTGTCGTTCTGTCGCTGAGAAAGAAAGCACATCAAACAGCGCATTGTTGCTATCTCACATTGTCCCTCTGTTCAAATCGCAGGATTGCCTATTTGTATATACATAAGCCAAGCGACAGGGTGACATCGTGCCGAACAACAACACGCCGTTTGGCATGCTTCACTAGCGACAGGATGACAAGCGAAAAAGGCGATAATGACATAGGTTGTGTTGTCACTATCGAAAACGAAATGAACAAAGTGTACCAAATTAGCCACCATTGGATAGTGCCTGAACGAGACCTATATAACATGTTCTGCTAGCAACTGATATAACTAAATACACCTTACCTATCCACCTAGATGCTGTGGTGAACAACTGTATATACTTTGTCTTCTGAACATTAAAGAAAGTAAAACCACCTAACGATAAGAAAAATCCTGCCTGAAAGAAAAAGATTCTAAAGTTATATAAATCTTTCAAGGGCAGAATTAAGAATAAATAACCAATACAGCTCTAGTTTCAAAGTTACAATAAAGTTATTTGAAAGTCCCTCACAATAAATGTAAAATAGCAAGTTAAATCGTAAAATATGACAAAGTTATACTATAGTATTTCAATGAATTTTGTTGACATTTCATATATCTAACTCAAGAATTTGTCCTTTTATGAGTTTAATAAGACAGGTTTCACTGTATTTTGTTTATTTATTTTATTTAGTTCCGCCCATTGTTTTCTCGTTTAGGGCAAAAGCATTCTTTTACTTGGGGACCATACGCCGCTTTTCATGGAATGGCACTACTGTGTCACATTGAAGGTTCCATGATAACCGCCGTATGAACACATCTGCGGATGTTTCTAAATTCAAAATTTCACCATGTTCGTGTTAAATGTTGAATTCTGCTTAAGCCGGTGCTAGGGGGCGTGGACGGTAACTTGCACTTTCCAATACCGTCCATGAACAGGCTCGATCAAACCGAGCCTGCAACATTTTCAATTGTGTTGTGTTGGACCTTCTTTAAGGATTCTGTTTCTCTCTATTTTTGTGATGTACATGTATATTTTAAAACTTACCACACAAATTCTGTACATGGACATTCTGGTGAGAGAGCTATTTGACCAGCATGGGTCACTATCTGTTAAAGATGTATTGGCACAGTATGTGGCATTCTTTTTGTAGGTGCTATAATATACATTAAATTTACAACGTTTTATTCATGAAAGAAATTATTAGTTAAAACAAGAGAAAAATTGTTTGCTTTGCAGCTAGATGCCAGTTTTTTGTAGTGAGTGATGATGTGCAAACGAAGGGAATTTGAAGCATTATGTTTGGTGATACTCTAGAGCAATACACAAAAACAGTTTGTGAGCACCTGTATATTTACTACTGTATCAACTAGAACTATCACTGAATTTGACGAATATCTCCAGCAAACAGCTGTATTCCTTAAACAAGAACCACCACAAACTTGGGCCAAATTCTAACTTTATCTTATCATCAAAAGCAAGGAAATTGAATGAGACCTTTCAAAGTGAAGATCTGCCAAAGGTGAACGTCATATTTGAATAAATTAATATGACAGTTTGTTCCTCTGCATTAATACATTCTACAGAATTCAAATGAATTTTTGCTTGTCCTAGAGGGTCAAGGACAATTAAATGTCAAGTTCATATTTAATTTATATCACATGAACGTTTTGTCCAAACTAAAAGTGTAGCTATGTCTAAATAAGAATCAAATTCATTAATTCATTAATACCAAAGGTATAGAGTATTTTATGAACATTTAATTTTTTTAAAAGGTCAACGTTATTCAAAGGTCAAGGTCAAAACTGAAATGCTAAATTTCATTTTATATATCTCAGGTGGTGACTAGCCATGCAGAATTGTCCAGTATTGATAAAATCCATCAAATAAAAAAGTTGAATTTCAAAAAAGTCTATTATTTTATCATAGAAGTCAATGTTATTTAACGGTAAAGGTAGAGTTCAGTGCGACCTTCTTGAAGATGTTATGTGATATGCCCAATAATGAATGCAATAATACCTAAGTTATGGCCAATTATTTGGCCTTTAATATAAAGGTCATTTGAAGTTCAATGTCAAATTTGAGTAAAGTTCCATTTGACCTACTTAAAGATAATTACAAAAAGGTATTATGCCAAAAAGGTAATTATGCCAAAAAATGAATACAATAAATCAAATAATTAACAAATAAGATAAAGCAAATGCAAACTTAAATAATTTGACCCTAAAGGTCAAGGTAATTTTAAGGTTTAAACATTTTGTTTTTTGTTTATTTGTATGTACATTAAATATACTTTTGGGAATAAATATGCTCAAACCAGTCAATATGATGTATTTATACTATGTATTGTCCTGGCATATGGCCAATGTAGCAAAAGTTTAATAATCTTAGGTAATACAAAGGCCAAGGTTAAATTAAGTTTGATCTATTTAAAGGTATTTTTCATGTTTTTGTTTTATTTTTTTATTTCTATATCATATTTTTAAGCATGATTCAAAACATATATGACTAAATAGCTCCTTTCTCTTTTCTTTTGCATTTAAGGTGACATCACTAAAAATATCTTAAATGAGATTGTTGGCTTTTCTAACCCTCATGTGCA